>NW_027142035.1:652500-814649 GCF_036365525.1 Heterodontus francisci | reverse complement strand
TGTGTCGGGATTTGGGGTAGGGGAGTGGGGGAGGGATGTGAGTGTGGGATGTGAGGGAGGGATCGTGAATTAGGGGAGTGGGGCAGGGGAGTGGGGCAGGGGTGTGGGGCAGGGGAGTGGGGAAGGGGAGTGCGGTAGGGGAGTGGGGAAGGGGAGTGGGGAAGGGGAGTGGGGAAGGGGAGTGGGGCAGGGGTGTGGGGCAGGGGAGTGGGGCAGGGGAGTGCGGTAGGGGAGTGAGGGAGGGGAGTGGGGAAGGGGAGTGGGGAAGGGGAGTGGGGAAGGGGAGTGGGGTAGGGGAGTGTGGTCAGGGTGGGCAGTGAAGAGGTGCTGGGAAGCGGAGAGGTGGATGGGAGTGGGGGGGAGGTGAGTGGGGGAGGGGTGGGGTATGGGAGTGGGATAGGGGAATGGGGAAGGGGAATGGGGTAGTGGAGATGGGGCGGGGAGTGAGTTAGGGGAGTGGGGTAGGGGTGCGCAGTGAGGAGGTGGCGGGAAGGGGAGTGGGGGAGGGGTGTGGGGTAGGAGAGTAGGGGAGCGGAGTGGGGAAGGGGAATGGTGTCGGAGATTGGTGTGGGGTAGGGGAGTGCGGTAGGTGAGAGGGAGAGGGTAGTGGGGGATGGGAGTGTGATAGCGGAGGGCAGTGAGGAGGTGCAGGGAAGCGGAGTGGGGGAGTGGGGCAGGGGAGTGATGCAGCACAGTGGGGGAGGGGTGTGGGGTAGGGAATTGAGGGAGGGGAGTGCAGTGAGGAGGTGGAGGGAAGGGAAATGGGGAGTGTTGTGCGGGAGTGGGGACGCTGAATGGGGACGTGGAGTGGGGACGGGGAGAGGGGACGTTGAAAGGGGACGTTGAGTTGGGACGGGGAGTGGGGACGGGGAGTGGGGACGGGGAGTGGGGACGGGGAGTGGGGACGGGGAGTGGGGACGGGGAGTGGGGACGGGGAGTGGGGACGGGGAGTGGGGAGTGGGGACGGTGAGTGGGGACGGTGAGTGGGGACGGTGAGTGGGGACGGTGAGTGGGGACGGGGAGTGGGGACGGGGAGTGGGGACGGGGAGTGGGGACGGGGAGTGGGGACGGTGAGTGGGGACAGACAGTGGGGACAGACAGTGGGGACGGGGAGCGGGGACGGGGAGCGGGGACGGGGAGCGGGGACGGGGAGCGGGACGGGGAGCGGGTTCGGGGAGCGGGTTCGGGGAGCGGGTTCGGGGAGCGGGTTCGGGGAGCGGGTTCAGGGAGCGGGTTCAGGGAGCGGGGACGAGGAGCGGGGACGGGGAGCGGCGACGGGGAGCGGCGACGGGGAGCGGCGACGGGGAGCGGCGACGGGGAGCGGCGACGGGGAGTGGGGTGGTGGTGTTGGAGTGGGGTGGTGGTGTTGGAGTGGGGTGGTGGTGATGTTGGAGTGGGGTGGTGGTGGTGTTGGAGTGGGGTGGTGGTGTTGGAGTGGGGTGGTGGTGGTGTTGGGAGTGGGGTGGTGGTGGTGTTGGAGTGGGGTGGTGGTGGTGTTGGAGTGGGGTGGTGGTGGTGTTGGAGTGGGGTGGTGGTGGTGTTGGAGTGGGGTGGTGGTGGTGTTGGAGTGGGGTGGTGGTGGTGTTGGAGTGGGGTGGTGGTGGTGTTGGAGTGGGGTGGTGGTGGTGTTGGAGTGGGGTGGTGGTGGTGTTGGAGTGGGGTGGTGGTGGTGTTGGATTGGGGTGGTGGTGGTGTTGGAGTGGGGTGGTGGTGGTGTTGGAGTGGGGTGGTGGTGGTGTTGGAGTGGGGTGGTGGTGGTGTTGGAGTGGGGTGGTGGTGGTGTTGGAGTGGGGTGGTGGTGGTGTTGGAGTGGGGTGGTGGTGGTGTTGGAGTGGGGTGGTGGTGGTGTTGGAGTGGGGTGGTGGTGGTGTTGGAGTGGGGTGGTGGTGGTGTTGGAGTGGGGTGGTGGTGTTGTTGGAGTGGGGTGGTGGTGGTGTTGGAGTGGGGTGGTGGTGGTGTTGGAGTAGGGGGGTGGTGTTGGAGTGGAGTGGTGGTGGTGTTGGAGTGGGGTGGTGGTGGTGTTGGAGTGGGGTGGTGGTGGTGTTGGAGTGGGGTGGTGGTGGTGTTGGAGTGGGGTGGTGGTGGTGTTGGAGTGGGGTGGTGGTGTTGGAGTGGGGTGGTGGTGTTGGAGTGGGGTGGTGGTGGTGTTGGAGTGGGGTGGTGGTGGTGGTGGAGTGGGGTGGTGGTGGTGTTGGAGTGGGGTGGTGGTGGTGTTGGAGTGGGGTGGTGGTGGTGTTGGAGTGGGGTGGTGGTGGTGTTGGAGTGGGGTGGTGGTGGTGTTGGAGTGGGGTGGTGGTGGTGTTGGAGTGGGGTGGTGGTGGTGTTGGAGTGGGGTGGTGGTGGTGTTGGAGTGGGGTGGTGGTGGTGTTGGAGTGGGGTGGTGGTGGTCTTGGAGTGGGGTGGTGGTGGTGTTGGAGTGGGGTGGTGGTGGTGTTGGAGTGGGGTGGTGTTGTTGGAGTGGGGTGGTGGTGGTGTTGGAGTGGGGTGGTGGTGGTGTTGGAGTGGGGTGGTGGTGGTCTTGGAGTGGGGTGGTGGTGGTGTTGGAGTGGGGTGGTGGTGGTCTTGGAGTGGGGTGGTGGTGGTGTTGGAGTGGGGTGGTGGTGGTGTTGGAGTGGGGTGGTGGTGGTGTTGGAGTGGTGTGGTGGTGGTGTTGGAGTGGGGTGGTGGTGGTGTTGGAGTGGGGTGGTGGTGGTGTTGGAGTGGGGTGGTGGTGGTGTTGGAGTGGGGTGGTGGTGGTGTTGGAGTGGGGTGGTGGTGGTGTTGGAGTGGGGTGGTGGTGTTGGAGTGGGGTGGTGGTGGTGTTGGAGTGGGTGGTGGTGGTGGTGTTGGAGTGGGGTGGTGGTGGTGTTGGAGTGGGGTGGTGGTGGTGTTGGAGTGGGGTGGTGGTGGTGTTGGAGTGGGGTGGTGGTGGTGTTGGAGTGGGGTGGTGGTGGTGTTGGAGTGGGGTGGTGGTGGTGTTGGAGTGGGGTGGTGGTGGTGGTGGGGTGGTGGTGGTGTTGGAGTGGGGTGGTGGTGGTGTTGGAGTGGGGTGGTGGTGTTGGAGTGGGGTGGTGGTGGTGTTGGAGTGGGGTGGTGGTGGTGGTGGGGTGGTGGTGGTGTTGGAGTGGGGTGGTGGTGTTGGAGTGGGGTGGTGGTGGTGTTGGAGTGGGGTGGTGGTGGTGTTGGAGTGGGGTGGTGGTGGTGTTGGAGTGGGGTGGTGGTGGTGGTGGGGTGGTGGTGGTGTTGGAGTGGGGTGGTGGTGGTGTTGGAGTGGGGTGGTGGTGGTGTTGGAGTGGGGTGGTGGTGGTGGTGGGGTGGTGGTGGTGTTGGAGTGGGGTGGTGGTGGTGTTGGAGTGGGGTGGTGGTGGTGTTGGAGTGGGGTGGTGGTGGTGTTGGAGTGGGGTGGTGGTGGTGTTGGAGTGGGGTGGTGGTGGTGTTGAGTGGGGTGGTGGTGGTGTTGGAGTAGGGGGGTGGTGTTGGAGTGGAGTGGTGGTGGTGTTGGAGTGGGGTGGTGGTGGTGTCGGAGTGGGGTGGTGGTGGTGTCGGAGTGGGGTGGTGGTGGTGGTGTCGGAGTGGGGTGGTGGTGGTGTCGGAGTGGGGTGGTGTGGTGTCGGAGTGGGGTGGTGGTGGTGTCGGAGTGGGGTGGTGGTGGTGTCGGAGTGGGGTGGTGGTGGTGTTGGAGTGGGGTGGTGGTGGTGGTTGGAGTGGGATGGTGGTGGTGTTGGAGTGGGGTGGTGGTGGTGTTGGAGTGGGATGGTGGTGGTGTTGGGGTGGGGTGGTGGTGGTGTTGGAGTGGGGTGGTGGTGGTGTTGGAGTGGGGTGGTGGTGGTGTTGGAGTGGGGTGGTGGTGGTGTTGGAGTGGGGTGGTGGTGGTGTTGGAGTGGGGTGGTGGTGGTGTTGGAGTGGGGTGGTGGTGGTGTTGGAGTGGGGTGGTGGTGGTGGTGGGGTGGTGGTGGTGTTGGAGTGGGGTGGTGGTGTTGGAGTGGGGTGGTGGTGGTGTTGGAGTGGGGTGGTGGTGGTGTTGGAGTGGGGTGGTGGTGGTGTTGGAGTGGGGTGGTGGTGGTGTTGGAGTGGGGTGGTGGTGTTGGAGTGGAGTGGTGGTGGTGTTGGAGTGGGGTGGTGGTGGTGTTGGAGTGGGGTGGTGGTGGTGTTGGAGTGGGGTGGTGGTGGTGTTGGAGTGGGGTGGTGGTGGTGTTGGAGTGGGGTGGTGGTGGTGTTGGAGTGGGGTGGTGGTGGTGTTGGAGTGGGGTGGTGGTGGTGGTGGGGTGGTGGTGGTGTTGGAGTGGGGTGGTGGTGTTGGAGTGGGGTGGTGGTGGTGTTGGAGTGGGGTGGTGGTGGTGTTGGAGTGGGGTGGTGGTGGTGTTGGAGTGGGGTGGTGGTGGTGTTGGAGTGGGGTGGTGGTGTTGGAGTGGAGTGGTGGTGGTGTTGGAGTGGGGTGGTGGTGGTGTTGGAGTGGGGTGGTGGTGGTGTTGGAGTGGGGTGGTGGTGGTGTTGGAGTGGGGTGGTGGTGGTGTTGGAGTGGGGTGGTGGTGGTGTTGGAGTGGGGTGGTGGTGGTGTTGGAGTGGGGTGGTGGTGGTGTTGGAGTGGGGTGGTGGTGGTGTTGGAGTGGGGTGGTGGTGGTGTTGGAGTGGGGTGGTGGTGGTGTTGGAGTGGGGTGGTTGTGGTGTTGGAGTGGGGTGGTGTTGGAGTGGGGTGGTGGTGGTGTTGGAGTGGGGTGGTGGTGGTGTTGGAGTGGGGTGGTGGTGGTATTGGAGTGGGGGGGTGGTGTTGGAGTGGGGTGGTGGTGGTGTTGGAGTGGGGTGGTGGTGTTGGAGTGGGGTGGTGGTGGTGTTGGAGTGGGGTGGTGGTGGTGTTGGAGTGGGGTGGTGGTGGTGTTGGAGTGGGGTGGTGGTGGTGTTGGAGTGGGGTGGTGGTGGTGTTGGAGTGGGGTGGTGGTGGTGTTGGAGGGGGGTGGTGGTGGTGTTGGTGTGGGGTGGTGGTGTTGGAGTGGGGTGGTGGTGTTGGAGTGGGGTGGTGGTGTTGGAGTGGGGTGGTGGTGTTGAGTGGGGTGGTGGTGTTGGAGTGGGGTGGTGGTGGTGTTGGAGTGGGGTGGTGGTGTTGGAGTGGGGGTGGTGGTGTTGGAGTGGGGTGGTGGTGGTGTTGGAGTGGGGTGGTGGTGGTGGTGGGGGTGGTGGTGGTGTTGGAGTGGGGTGGTGGTGTTGGAGTGGGGTGGTGGTGGTGTTGGAGTGGGGTGGTGGTGGTGTTGGAGTGGGGTGGTGGTGGTGTTGGAGTGGGGTGGTGGTGGTGTTGGAGTGGGGTGGTGGTGGTGTTGGAGTGGGGTGGTGGTGGTGTTGGAGTGGGGTGGGTGGTGGTGTTGGAGTGGGGTGGTGGTGATGTTGATGTGGGGTGGTGGTGGTGTTGGAGTGGGGGTGGTGGTGGTGTTGGAGTGGGGTGGTGGTGTTGGAGTGGGGTGATGGTGGTGTTGGAGTGGGGTGGTGGTGTTGGAGTGGGGTGGTGGTGGTGTTGGAGAGGGGTGGTGGTGGTGTTGGAGTGGGGTGGTGGTGGTGTTGGAGTGGGGTGGTGGTGGTGTTGGAGTGGGGTGGTGATGTTGGAGTGGGGTGGTGGTGGTGGAGTGGGGTGGTGGTGGTGTTGGAGTGGGGGTGGTGGTGGTGTTGGAGTGGGGTGGTGGTGGTGTTGGAGTGGGGTGGTGGTGGTGTTGGAGTGGGGTGGTGGTGGTGTTGGAGTGGGGTGGTGGTGGGTGTTGGAGTGGGGTGGTGGTGGTGTTGGAGTGGGGTGGTGGTGTTGGAGTGGGGTGGTGGTGTTGGGTGGGGTGGTGGTGTTGGAGTGGGGTGGTGGTGGTGTTGGAGTGGGGTGGTGGTGGTGTTGGAGTGGGGTGGTGGTGGTGTTGGGAGTGGGGTGGTGGTGGTGTTGGAGTGGGGTGGTGGTGGTGTTGGAGTGGGGTGGTGGTGGTGTTGGAGTGGGGTGGTGGTGGTGTTGGAGTGGGGTGGTGGTGGTGTTGGAGTGGGGTGGTGGTGGTGTTGGAGTGGGGTGGTGGTGGTGTTGGAGTGGGGTGGTGGTGGTGTTGGAGTGGGGTGGTGGTGGTGTTGGAGTGGGGGTGGTGGTGGTGTTGGAGTGGGGTGGTGGTGGTGTTGGAGTGGGGTGGGGTGTTGGAGTGGGGTGGTGGTGGTGTTGGAGTGGGGTGGTGGTGGTGTTGGAGTGGGGTGGTGGTGGTGTTGGAGTGGGGTGGTGGGTGGTGTTGGAGTGGGGTGCTGGTGGTGTTGGAGTGGGGTGCTGGTGGTGTTGGAGTGGGGTGGTGGTGGTGTTGGAGTGGGGTGCTGGTGGTGTTGGAGTGGGGTGCTGGTGGTGTTGGAGTGGGGTGGTGGTGGTGTGGAGTGGGGTGGTGGTGGTGTTGGAGTGGGGTGGTGGTGGTGTTGGAGTGGGGTGCTGGTGGTGTTGGAGTGGGGTGGTGGTGGTGTTGGAGTGGGGTGTTGGTGGTGTTGGAGTGGGGTGCTGGTGGTGTTGGAGTGGGGTGGTGGTGGTGTTGGAGTGGGGTGGTGGTGGTGTTGGAGTGGGGTGGTGGTGGTGTTGGAGTGGGGTGGTGGTGGTGTTGGAGTGGGGTGGTGGTGGTGTTGGTGTGGGGGTGGGTGGTGGTGTTGGAGTGGGGTGGTGGTGGTGTTGGAGTGGGGTGGTGGTGGTGTTGGAGTGGGGTGGTGGTGGTGTTGGAGTGGGGTGGTGGTGGTGTTGGAGTGGGGTGGTGGTGTTGGAGTGGGGTGGTGGTGGTGTTGGAGTGTGGTGGTGGTGGTGTTGGAGTGTGGTGGTGGTGGTGTTGGAGTGGGGTGGTGGTGGTGTTGGAGTGGGGTGGTGGTGGTGTTGGAGTGGGGTGGTGGCGGTGTTGGAGTGGGGTGGTGGCGGTGTTGGAGTGGGGTGGTGGGGTGTTGGAGTGGGTGGTGGTGGTGTTGGAGTGGGGTGGTGGTGGTGTTGGAGTGGGGTGGTGGTGGTGTTGGAGTGGGGTGGTGGTGGTGTTGGAGTGGGGTGGTGGTGGTGTTGGAGTGGGGTGGTGGTGTTGGAGTGGGGGGGTGGTGGTGTTGGAGTGGGGTGGTGGTGGTGTTGGAGTGGGGTGGTGGTGGTGTTGGAGTGGGGTGGTGGTGTTGGAGTGGGTGGTGGTGGTGTTGGAGTGGGGTGGTGGTGGTGTTGGAGTGGGGTGGTGGTGGTGTTGGAGTGGGGTGGTGGTGTTGGAGTGGGGTGGTGGTGGTGTTGGAGTGGGGTGGTGGTGGTGTTGGAGTGGGGTGGTGGTGGTGTTGGAGTGGGTGGTGGTGGTGTTGGAGTGGGGTGGTGGTGGTGTTGGAGTGGGGTGGTGGTGGTGTTGGAGTGGGGTGGTGGTGTGTTGGAGTGGGGTGGTGGTGGTGTTGGAGTGGGTGGTGGTGGTGTTGGAGTGGGGTGGTGGTGGTGTTGGAGTGGGGTGGTGGTGGTGTTGGAGTGGGGTGGTGGTGGTGTTGGAGTGGGGTGGTGGTGGTGTTGGAGTGGGGTGGTGGTGGTGTGGAGTGGGGGGTGGTGGTGGTGGAGTGGGGTGGTGGTGGTGGTGGAGTGGGTGGTGGTGGTGTTGGAGTGGGGTGGTGGTGGTGTTGGAGTGGGGTTGTGGTGGTGTTGGAGTGGGGTTGTGGTGGTGTTGGAGTGGGGGGGTGGTGGTGTTGGAGTGGGGTGGTGGTGGTGGTGGAGTGGGGTGGTGGTGGTGGTGGAGTGGGGTGGTGGTGGGTCAGGGAGTGCGGATAGTGAGGGGTCAGTGCGTGGGGTCAGTGAGTGCGGATAGTGACTGGGGTCAGTGAGTGGGGACACTGAGTGGGGTCAGTGAGTGGGGACAGTGAGTGGAGACACTGATTGGGGACAGTGAGTGGGGACAGTGAGTGGGGTCAGTGAGTGGGGTCAGTGAGTGGGGTCAGTGAGCACGGGGAGATCCCAGCCTCCATTCCCAGCTTCTGCTGTGTTCACACCCTGTTGTACGAGTTATTATCAGTGTGTGATCTGACCTCACTGTGGAGTGGATGGAAGGCTGGAGTTCTCCATCTCCTGCATCACCACCAGCGGCTCATCCAACTTGAGTGTGCGTGATGTGTGGAAAGGATCAGGACATTGTGATCAGTCAGGAACTCCCAGACCCACTGCAAGAGAGAGAGAGAGAGAGGCAGCAATTAGAACAACACAAGGAGGGTTAAACACACAGTACAGTACTGAGCCCAATACAGAGCACAGGGAGATCCCAGACTCCATCCACAGCCTGTGCTGAGTGAGCACAGGAAGATCCCAGCCTCCATCCACAGCCTGTGCTGAGTGAGCACAGGAAGATCCCAGCCTCCATCCCCAGCCTGTGCTGATTGAGCAAAGGAAGATCCCAGCCTCCATCCCCAGCCTGTGCTGAGTGAGCACAGGAAGATCCCAGCCTCCATCCCCAGCCAGTGCTGAGTGAGCACAGGAAGATCCCAGCCTCCATCCCCAGCCTGTGCTGAGTGAGCACAGGAAGATCCCAGCCTCCATCCCCAGCCAGTGCTGAGTGAGCACAGGAAGATCCCAGCCTCCATCCCCAGCCTGTGCTGAGTGAGCACAGGAAGATCCCAGCCTGTGCTGAGTGAGCACAGGAAGATCCCAGCCTCCATCCCCAGCCTGTGCTGAGTGAGCACAGGAAGATCCAAGCCTCCATCCCCAGCCTGTGCTGAGTGAGCACAGGAAGATCCCAGCCTGTGCTGAGTGAGCACAGGAAGATCCCAGCCTCCATACCCAGCCTGTGCTGAGTGAGCACAGGAAGATCCCAGCCTCCATCCCCAGCCTGTGCTGAGTGAGCACAGGAAGATCCCAGCCTCCATCCCCAGCCTGTGCTGAGTGAGCACAGGAAGATCCCAGCCTCCATCCCCAGCCTGTGCTGAGTGAGCACAGGAAGATCCCAGCCTCCATCCCCAGCCTGTGCTGAGTGAGCACAGGAAGATCCAAGCCTCCATCCCCAGCCTGTGCTGAGTGAGCACAGGAAGATCCCAGCCTGTGCTGAGTGAGCACAGGAAGATCCCAGCCTCCATACCCAGCCTGTGCTGAGTGAGCACAGGAAGATCCCAGCCTCCATCCCCAGCCTGTGCTGAGTGAGCACAGGAAGATCCCAGCCTCCATCCCCAGCCTGTGCTGAGTGAGCACAGGAAGATCCCAGCCTCCATCCCCAGCCTGTGCTGAGTGAGCACAGGAAGATCCCAGCCTCCATCCCCAGCCTGTGCTGAGTGAGCACAGGAAGATCCCAGCCTCCATCCCCAGCCTGTGCTGAGTGAGCACAGGAAGATCCCAGCCTCCATCCCCAGCCTGTGCTGAGTGAGCACAGGAAGATCCCAGCCTCCATCCCCAGCCTGTGCTGAGTGAGCACAGGAAGATCCCAGCCTCCATCCCCAGCCTGTGCTGAGTGAGCACAGGAAGATCCCAGCCTCCATCCACAGCCTGTGCTGAGTGAGCACAGGAAGATCCCAGCCTCCATCCCCAGCCTGTGCTGAGTGAGCACAGGAAGATCCCAGCCTCCATCCCCAGCCTGTGCTGAGTGAGCACAGGAAGATCCCAGCCTCCATCCCCAGCCTGTGCTGAGTGAGCACAGGAAGATCCCAGCCTCCATCCACAGCCTGTGCTGAGTGAGCACAGGAAGATCCCAGCCTCCATCCCCAGCCTGTGCTGTTTCAGCTCCAACTCAACACAGAGGATTCCGAAGCCACGCCCACTCACTGACATCACCAGGATATTGCGCATGCGCTCTATTGCCCCAGCAGCAAAATGGCGGCGATCTGAATCTTCCCGCCTCTTTTTCCTTCCCCGGATTCTCTTCGCAGGTGAAAGGAGCCTGAGTTACCAAAGCGGGACATTGACATTCTTATTCGCGTTTGCGGGCCACACCAAGTCCTTCTGAAGCCTCCTCCCCGCTCGCCGGCTACATTAGTCTTATGTGCGTCACCGACTTTAACCGCCTTCCACCGCAATGGCCGCCTGTCTCTGGAGCATGCGCAGTGTCTCTGTGCGGCTGGATTTGCGCCTGCGCGGTGGCCTCCTATTGAGTGTGTACGGCATATTCATTCCCGCTTGGAATGCTGGGTACCACGGCCGCCATTGAGGTTTCCTTCAAGAATTTGGAACTAATGTTCTCTGATGTGATTAAGTTTAAATTATTGAATAATTCATGCTGAACCCAGAGTGACTGCACCCTCTGTCATGGTTCAGTCCTGCATTTGATTAATTACAGTTAATTAATTACATTGAGTCGACATCGGCCCAAATTGATGGCAGTGATAAAACTTTATTCTGCACAAGTGAGATATGATACCTCACAGTATCTGAACAGTTGTTTACAATGTGTCATTTATATGACCCGGTTTTTCCCTTGGGTAAAATTCATGGTAATAAATATCTGCAGCTGTGGGTGAAATCACTTGTCTTTGTGCCTTTTGAAATCTTCTACACCTTCTGTCTATTTGGACACTCTTTGTATAACCCTTACAATAATACAAACACACTAAATTACACTAGACCAATCATTGAATAACTACTATCCTCTTATTACAATTGCAGGTATAGACATTCACAAGGCCCTGTTTTACTCAGGTTTCAGTCTAATAACCCCTGAGATCACATTTTTCCTCCCGCTGAAGTTATCAGTCCAGCTGTGACAATGCAAAGAGGCATCTTTTACACTGCAGACATGTAACATTCTTGATGGACCAATGATTCCAAATAGAGGTTCCTCCCAACACCATCCCCTGTCCTGTCTTGAACCAGAACACCAGTGCTCCTTTACTCATTATCACATTCCAAATAAGATGCAAAGTCTACATTCCCATGGGAACAAGGCTGCCTCTGTTTGCTGTTCTGTTCTTTTATTTCTGATGTTCTTTTAGTTTAATTGAATGACCCATAATTACCCATTACCACTATTGAAGTGTCTCACATATCCTGCTTTCAACCCTTTCCTATTTTTATAGCATCTAGAAGGCAGATCATTCCCTGACAGTAATACATACCAGTCACGCAACATATATATTTGACTGTGTGATCTGGAGATTACGTTGTAGCAGTATTGTAAATTATACATTTCCAGTTAAGTACATATACTGATGATGAATTGGAGAATATACTGGAGGACCGACCAAACACCTCAACTCTGGAACAGTTCCAGAAACTGACCAGGTGATCATCACCTAATCCAGGACATGTTCACTGACCCAGCACCTGGAAACTGACCAGGTGATCATCACCTAATCCAGGACATTTTCACTGACCCAGCACCTGGAAACTAACCAGGTGATCATCACCTAATCCAGGACATGTTCACTGAACCAGCACCTGGAAACTGACCAGGTGTACATCACCTAACCCAGGACATGTTCACTGACCCAGCACCTGGAAACTAACCAGGTGATCATCACCTAACCCAGGACATGTTCACTGAACCAGCAGCTGGAAACTGACCAGGTGATCATCACCTAACCCAGGACATGTTCACTGACCCAGCACCTGGAAACTAACCAGGTGATCATCGCCTAACCCAGGACATGTTCACTGACCCAGCACCTGGAAACTAACCAGGTGATCATCACCTAACCCAGGACATGTTCACTGAACCAGCAGCTGGAAACTAACCAGGTGATCATCGCCTAACCCAGGACATGTTCACTGACCCAGCACCTGGAAACTGACCAGGTGTACATCACCTAACCCAGGACATGTTCACTGACCCAGCACCTGGAAACTAACCAGGTGATCATCACCTAACCCAGGACATGTTCACTGAACCAGCAGCTGGAAACGAACCAGG
The DNA here is from genome assembly GCF_036365525.1 of Heterodontus francisci. NCBI lineage: Eukaryota > Metazoa > Chordata > Chondrichthyes > Heterodontiformes > Heterodontidae > Heterodontus > Heterodontus francisci. Next base: position 802,869 of record NW_027142035.1, on the reverse strand, counting down.
TGATCATCACCTAACCCAGGACATGTTCACTGAACCAGCACCTGGAAACTGACCAGGTGATCATCACCTAACCCAGGACATGTTCACTGACCCAGCACCTGGAAACTAACCAGGTGATCATCACCTAACCCAGGACATGTTCACTGAACCAGCACCTGGAAACTGACCAGGTGATCATCACCTAACCCAGGACATGTTCACTGACCCAGCACCTGGAAACTAACCAGGTGATCATCACCTAACCCAGGACATGTTCACTGTACCAGCACCTGGAAACTGACCAGGTGTACATCACCTAACCCAGGACATGTTCACTGACCCAGCACCTGGAAACTAACCAGGTGATCATCACCTAACCCAGGACATGTTCACTGAACCAGCAGCTGGAAACGAACCAGGTGATCATCACCTAACCCAGGACATGTTCACTGACACAGCACCTGGAAACTAACCAGGTGATCATCACCTAACCCAGGACATGTTCACTGAACCAGCACCTGGAAACTGACCAGGTGATCATCACCTAACCCAGGACATGTTCACTGACCCAGCACCTGGAAACTAACCAGGTGATCATCACCTAACCCAGGACATGTTCACTGACCCAGCACCTGGAAACTGACCAGGTGATCATCACCTAACCCAGGACATGTTCACTGACCCAGCACCTGGAAACTAACCAGGTGATCATCACCTAACCCAGGACATGTTCACTGAACCAGCACCTGGAAACTGACCAGGTGATCATCACCTAACCCAGGACATGTTCACTAACCCAGCACCTGGAAACTGACCAGGTGATCATCACCTAACCCAGGACATGTTCACTGACCCAGCACCTGGAAACTGACCAGGTGTACATCACCTAACCCAGGACATGTTCACTGACCCAGTACCTGGAAACTGACCAGGTGATCATCACCTAACCCAGGACATGTTCACTGACCCAGTACCTGGAAACTAACCAGGTGATCATCACCTAACCCAGGACATGTTCACTGACCCAGTACCTGGAAACTGACCAGGTGATCATCACCTAACCCAGGACATGTTCACTGACCCAGTACCTGGAAACTGACCAGGTGATCATCACCTAACCCAGGACATGTTCACTGACCCAGTACCTGGAAACTGACCAGGTGATCATCACCTAATCCAGGACATGTTCACTGACCCAGTACCTGGAAACTGACCAGGTAATCATCACCTAATCCGGGACATGTTCACTGACCCAGTACCTGGAAACTGACCAGGTGATCATCGCCTAACCCAGGACATGTTCACTGACCCAGCACCTGGAAACTGACCAGGTGATCATCACCTAATCCAGGACATGTTCACTGACCCAGTACCTGGAAACTGACCAGGTGATCATCACCTAACCCAGGACATGTTCACTGACCCAGAACCTGGAAACTAACCAGGTGATCATCACCTAACCCAGGACATGTTCACTGACCCAGTACCTGGAAACTGACCAGGTGATCATCACCTAACCCAGGACATGTTCACTGAAACAGCACCTGGAAACTGACCAGGTGATCATCACCTAACCCAGGACATGTTCACTGAACCAGCACCTGGAAACTGACCAGGTGATCATCACCTAACCCAGGACATGTTCACTAACACAGCACCTGGAAACTGACCAGGTGTACATCACCTAACCCAGGACATGTTCACTGACCCAGCACCTGGAAACTAACCAGGTGATCATCACCTAACCCAGGACATGTTCACTGAACCAGCAGCTGGAAACTGACCAGGTGATCATCACCTAACCCAGGACATGTTCACTGACCCAGCACCTGGAAACTAACCAGGTGATCATCGCCTAACCCAGGACATGTTCACTGACCCAGCACCTGGAAACTAACCAGGTGATCATCACCTAACCCAGGACATGTTCACTGAACCAGCAGCTGGAAACTAACCAGGTGATCATCGCCTAACCCAGGACATGTTCACTGACCCAGCACCTGGAAACTGACCAGGTGTACATCACCTAACCCAGGACATGTTCACTGACCCAGCACCTGGAAACTAACCAGGTGATCATCACCTAACCCAGGACATGTTCACTGAACCAGCAGCTGGAAACGAACCAGGTGATCATCACCTAACCCAGGACATGTTCACTGAACCAGCACCTGGAAACTGACCAGGTGATCATCACCTAACCCAGGACATGTTCACTGACCCAGCACCTGGAAACTAACCAGGTGATCATCACCTAACCCAGGACATGTTCACTGAACCAGCACCTGGAAACTGACCAGGTGATCATCACCTAACCCAGGACATGTTCACTGACCCAGCACCTGGAAACTAACCAGGTGATCATCACCTAACCCAGGACATGTTCACTGTACCAGCACCTGGAAACTGACCAGGTGTACATCACCTAACCCAGGACATGTTCACTGACCCAGCACCTGGAAACTAACCAGGTGATCATCACCTAACCCAGGACATGTTCACTGAACCAGCAGCTGGAAACGAACCAGGTGATCATCACCTAACCCAGGACATGTTCACTGACACAGCACCTGGAAACTAACCAGGTGATCATCACCTAACCCAGGACATGTTCACTGAACCAGCACCTGGAAACTGACCAGGTGATCATCACCTAACCCAGGACATGTTCACTGACCCAGCACCTGGAAACTAACCAGGTGATCATCACCTAACCCAGGACATGTTCACTGACCCAGCACCTGGAAACTGACCAGGTGATCATCACCTAACCCAGGACATGTTCACTGACCCAGCACCTGGAAACTAACCAGGTGATCATCACCTAACCCAGGACATGTTCACTGAACCAGCACCTGGAAACTGACCAGGTGATCATCACCTAACCCAGGACATGTTCACTAACCCAGCACCTGGAAACTGACCAGGTGATCATCACCTAACCCAGGACATGTTCACTGACCCAGCACCTGGAAACTGACCAGGTGTACATCACCTAACCCAGGACATGTTCACTGACCCAGTACCTGGAAACTGACCAGGTGATCATCACCTAACCCAGGACATGTTCACTGACCCAGTACCTGGAAACTAACCAGGTGATCATCACCTAACCCAGGACATGTTCACTGACCCAGTACCTGGAAACTGACCAGGTGATCATCACCTAACCCAGGACATGTTCACTGACCCAGTACCTGGAAACTGACCAGGTGATCATCACCTAACCCAGGACATGTTCACTGACCCAGTACCTGGAAACTGACCAGGTGATCATCACCTAATCCAGGACATGTTCACTGACCCAGTACCTGGAAACTGACCAGGTAATCATCACCTAATCCGGGACATGTTCACTGACCCAGTACCTGGAAACTGACCAGGTGATCATCGCCTAACCCAGGACATGTTCACTGACCCAGCACCTGGAAACTGACCAGGTGATCATCACCTAATCCAGGACATGTTCACTGACCCAGTACCTGGAAACTGACCAGGTGATCATCACCTAACCCAGGACATGTTCACTGACCCAGAACCTGGAAACTAACCAGGTGATCATCACCTAACCCAGGACATGTTCACTGACCCAGTACCTGGAAACTGACCAGGTGATCATCACCTAACCCAGGACATGTTCACTGAAACAGCACCTGGAAACTGACCAGGTGATCATCACCTAACCCAGGACATGTTCACTGAACCAGCACCTGGAAACTGACCAGGTGATCATCACCTAACCCAGGACATGTTCACTAACACAGCACCTGGAAACTGACCAGGTGATCATCACCTAACCCAGGACATGTTCACTGAACCAGCACCTGGAAACTGACCAGGTGATCATCACCTAACCCAGGACATGTTCACTAACACAGCACCTGGAAACTGACCAGGTGATCATCACCTAATCCAGGACATGTTCACTGACCCAGCACCTGGAAACTGACCAGGTGATCATCACCTAACCCAGGACATGTTCACTGACCCAGTACCTGGAAACTGACCAGGTGAACATCACCTAACCCAGGACATGTTCACTGACCCAGTACCTGGAAACTGACCAGGTGATCATCACCTAACCCAGGACATGTTCACTGACACAGCACCTGGAAACTGACCAGGTGATCATCACCTAACCCAGGACATGTTCACTGACACAGCACCTGGAAACTGACCAGGTGATCATCACCTAATCCAGGACATGTTCACTGACCCAGCACCTGGAAACTGACCAGGTGATCATCGCCTAATCCAGGACATGTTCACTGACACAGCACCTGGAAACTAACCAGGTGTACAAAACCTAACCCAGGACATGTTCACTGACCCAGCACCTGGAAACTGACCAGGTGATCATCAACTAACCCAGGACATGTTCACTAACCCAGCACCTGGAAACTAACCAGGTGTACAAAACCTAACCCAGGACATGTTCACTGAACCAGCACCTGGAAACTGACCAGCTGTACAACACCTAACCCAGGACATGTTCACTGACCCAGCACCTGGAAACTAACCAGGTGATCATCGCCTAATCCAGGACATGTTCACTGACCCAGCAACTGGAAACTGACCAGGTGTGATCATCACCTAACCCAGGACATGTTCACTGACCCAGTAACAGGAAACTAACCAGGTGATCATCGCCTAATCCAGGACATGTTCACTGACCCAGCACCTGGAAACTGACCAGGTGATCATCACCTAATCCAGGACATGTTCACTGAACCAGCACCTGGAAACTAACCAGGTGATCATCACCTAATCCAGGACATGTTCACTGACCCAGCACCTGGAAACTGACCAGGTGATCATCACCTAATCCAGGACATGTTCACTGAACCAGCACCTGGAAACTAACCAGGTGATCATCACCTAATCCAGGACATGTTCACTGACACAGCACCTGGAAACTGACCAGGTGATCATCACCTAACCCAGGACATGTTCACTGACCCAGCACCTGGAAACTGACCAGGTGATCATCACCTAACCCAGGACATGTTCACTGACCCAGCACCTGGAAACTAACCAGGTGAACATCACCTAATCCAGGACATGTTCACTGACACAGCACCTGGAAACTGACCAGGTGATCATCACCTAATCCAGGACATGTTCACTGACCCAGCACCTGGAAACTGACCAGGTGATCATCACCTAACCCAGGACATGTTCACTGACCCAGCACCTGGAAACTGACCAGGTGATCATCACCTAACCCAGGACATGTTCACTGACCCAGCACCTGGAAACTAACCAGGTGATCATCACCTAACCCAGGACATGTTCACTGACACAGCACCTGGAAACTGACCAGGTGATCATCACCTAACCCAGGACATGTTCACTGACCCAGCACCTGGAAACTGACCAGGTAATCATCACCTAACCCAGGACATGTTCACTGACCCAGTACCTGGAAACTGACCAGGTGATCATCACCTAATCCAGGACATGTTCACTGACCCAGTACCTGGAAACTGACCAGGTGATCATCACCTAACCCAGGACATGTTCACTGACACGGTACCTGGAAACTAACCAGGTGATCATCACCTAATCCAGGACATGTTCACTGACCCAGTACCTGGAAACTGACCAGGTGATCATCACCTAACACAGGACATGTTCACTGACCCAGTACCTGGAAACTGACCAGGTGATCATCACCTAACCCAGGACATGTTCACTGACCCAGTACCTGGAAACTGACCAGGTGATCATCACCTAATCCAGGACATGTTCACTGACCCAGTACCTGGAAACTGACCAGGTGATCATCACCTAACCCAGGACATGTTCACTGACCCAGTACCTGGAAACTAACCAGGTGATCATCACCTAATCCAGGACATGTTCACTGACCCAGTACCTGGAAACTGACCAGGTGATCATCGCCTAACCCAGGACATGTTCACTGACCCAGCACCTGGAAACTGACCAGGTGATCATCACCTAACCCAGGACATGTTCACTGACCCAGCACCTGGAAACTAACCAGGTGATCATCACCTAATCCAGGACATGTTCACTGACCCAGTACCTGGAAACTAACCAGGTGATCATCACCTAATCCAGGACATGTTCACTGACCCAGTACCTGGAAACTGACCAGGTGATCATCACCTAACCCAGGACATGTTCACTGACCCAGTACCTGGAAACTAACCAGGTGATCATCACCTAATCCAGGACATGTTCACTGACCCAGCACCTGGAAACTGACCAGGTGATCATCACCTAACCCAGGACATGTTCACTGACCCAGTACCTGGAAATTGACCAGGTGATCATCACCTAATCCAGGACATGTTCACTGACCCAGCACCTGGAAACTGACCAGGTGATCATCACCTAATCCAGGACATGTTCACTGACCCAGTACCTGGAAATTGACCAGGTGATCATCACCTAACCCAGGACATGTTCACTGACCCAGTACCTGGAAACTGACCAGGTGATCATCACCTAACCCAGGACATGTTCACTGACCCAGTACCTGGAAACTGACCAGGTGATCATCACCTAACCCAGGACATGTTCACTGACACAGTACCTGGAATCTGACCAGGTGAGCATCACCTAATCCAGGACATGTTCACTGACCCAGCACCTGGAAACTGACCAGGTGATCATCACCTAACCCAGGACATGTTCACTGACACAGTACCTGGAATCTGACCAGGTGAGCATCACCTAATCCAGGACATGTTCACTGACCCAGTACCTGGAAACTGACCAGGTGATCATCACCTAACCCAGGACATGTTCACTGACCCAGTACCTGGAAACTGACCAGGTGATCATCACCTAACCCAGGACATGTTCACTGACACAGTACCTGGAATCTGACCAGGTGAGCATCACCTAATCCAGGACATGTTCACTGACCCAGTACCTGGAAACTGACCAGGTGATCATCACCTAACCCAGGACATGTTCACTGACCCAGTACCTGGAAACTGACCAGGTGATCATCACCTAACCCAGGACATGTTCACTGACCCAGCACCTGGAAACTGACCAGGTGATCATCACCTAACCCAGGACATGTTCACTGACCCAGCACCTGGAAACTGACCAGGTGATCATCACCTAATCCAGGACATGTTCACTGACCCAGTACCTGGAAACTGACCAGGTGATCATCACCTAATCCAGGACATGTTCACTGACCCAGTACCTGGAAACTGACCAGGTGATCATCACCTAACCCAGGACATGTTCACTGACCCAGTACCTGGAAACTGACCAGGTGATCATCACCTACCCCAGGACATGTTCACTGACACAGCACCTGGAAACTAACCAGGTGATCATCACCTAACCCAGGACATGTTCACTGACACAGTACCTGGAAACTGACCAGGTGATCATCACCTAACCCAGGACATGTTCACTGACCCAGTACCTGGAATCTGACCAGGTGAGCATCACCTAATCCAGGACATGTTCACTGACCCAGTACCTGGAAACTGACCAGGTGATCATCACCTAACCCAGGACATGTTCACTGACCCAGTACCTGGAAACTGACCAGGTGATCATCACCTAACCCAGGACATGTTCACTGACCCAGTGCCTGGAATCTGACCAGGTGATCATCACCTAATCCAGGACATGTTCACTGAACCAGCACCTGGAAACCGACCAGGTGATCATCACCTAACCCAGGACATGTTCACTGACCCAGTACCTGGAAACTGACCAGGTGATCATCACCTAACCCAGGACATGTTCACTGACCCAGCACCTGGAAACTGACCAGGTGATCATCACCTAATCCAGGACATGTTCACTGACCCAGTACCTGGAAACTGACCAGGTGATCATCACCTAACCCAGGACATGTTCACTGACCCAGCACCTGGAAACTAACCAGGTGATCATCACCTAATCCAGGACATGTTCACTGACCCAGTACCTGGAAACTGACCAGGTGTACATCACCTAATCCAGGACATGTTCACTGACCCAGCACCTGGAAACTGACCAGGTGATCATCACCTAACCCAGGACATGTTCACTGACCCAGTACCTGGAAACTGACCAGGTGATCATCACCTAACCCAGGACTTGTTCACTGACCCAGCAACTGGAAACTGACCAGGTGATCATCACCTAACCCAGGACATGTTCACTGACCCAGCACCTGGAAACTAACCAGGTGTACAAAACCTAACCCAGGACATGTTCACTGACCCAGTACCTGGAAACTAACCAGGTGATCATCACCTAACCCAGGACTTGTTCACTGACCCAGCAACTGGAAACTGACCAGGTGATCATCACCTAACCCAGGACTTGTTCACTGACACAGCAACTGGAAACTGACCAGGGGTGATCATCACCTAATCCAGGACATGTTCACTGACCCAGTACCTGGAAACTAACCAAGTGATCATCACCTAATCCAGGACATGTTCACTGACACAGCACCTGGAAACTGACCAGGTGATCATCACCTAATCCAGGACATGTTCACTGACCCAGCACCTGGAAACTGACCAGGTGATCATCACCTAATCCAGGACATGTTCACTGACCCAGTACCTGGAAACTGACCAGGTGATCATCACCTAACCCAGGACATGTTCACTGACCCAGTACCTGGAAACTAACCAGGTGATCATCACCTAATCCAGGACATGTTCACTGACCCAGCACCTGGAAACTGACCAGGTGATCATCACCTAACCCAGGACATGTTCACTGACCCAGTACCTGGAAACTAACCAAGTGATCATCACCTAACCCAGGACATGTTCACTGACACAGTACCTGGAAACTGACCAGGTGATCATCACTTAATCCAGGACATGTTCACTGACACAGTACCTGGAAACTGACCAGGTGATCATCACCTAACCCAGGACATGTTCACTGACACAGTACCTGGAAACTGACCAGGTGATCATCACCTAACCCAGGACATGTTCACTGACCCAGTACCTGGAAACTAACCAAGTGATCATCACCTAACCCAGGACATGTTCACTGACACAGTACCTGGAAACTGACCAGGTGATCATCACCTAACCCAGGACATGTTCACTGACCCAGTACCTGGAAACTAACCAAGTGATCATCACCTAACCCAGGACATGTTCACTGAACCAGCACCTGGAAACTGACCAGGTGATCATCACCTAATCCAGGACATGTTCACTGACCCAGCACCTGGAACCTGACCAGGTGATCATCACCTAACCCAGGACATGTTCACTGAACCAGCACCTGGAAACTGACCAGGTGATCATCACCTAATCCAGGACATGTTCACTGACCCAGTACCTGGAAACTAACCAAGTGATCATCACCTAACCCAGGACATGTTCACTGAACCAGCACCTGGAAACTGACCAGGTGATCATCACCTAACCCAGGACATGTTCACTGACCTAGCACCTGCAAAATAACCAGGTGATCATCACCTAACCCAGGACATGTTCACTGACCCAGTACCTGGAAACTAACCAAGTGATCATCACCTAACCCAGGACATGTTCACTGACCCAGTACCTGGAAACTGACCAGGTGATCATCACCTAATCCAGGACATGTTCACTGACCCAGTACCTGGAAACTGACCAGGTGATCATCACCTAATCCAGGACATGTTCACTGACCCAGCACCTGGAAACTGACCAGGTGATCATCACCTAATCCAGGACATGTTCACTGACCCAGCACCTGGAAACTGACCAGGTGATCATCTCCTAACCCAGGACATGTTCACTGACCCAGTACCTGGAAACTGACCAGGTGATCATCACCTAACCCAGGTCATGTTCACTGACCCAGTACCTGGAAACTGACCAGGTGATCATCACCTAACCCAGGACATGTTCACTGACCCAGTACCTGGAAACTGACCAGGTGATCATCACCTAACCCAGGACATGTTCACTGAACCAGCACCTGGAAACTAACCAGGTGATCATCACCTAACCCAGGACATGTTCACTGACACAGTACCTGGAAACTGACCAGGTGATCATCACCTAACCCAGGACATGTTCACTGACCCAGTACCTGGAAACTGACCAGGTGATCATCACCTAACCCAGGACATGTTCACTGACCCAGTACCTGGAAACTGACCAGGTGATCATCACCTAACCCAGGACATGTTCACTGACCCAGCACCTGGAAACTGACCAGGTGATCATCTCCTAACCCAGGACATGTTCACTGACCCAGTACCTGGAAACTAACCAAGTGATCATCACCTAACCCAGGACATGTTCACTGACCCAGTACCTGGAAACTGACCAGGTGATCATCACCTAATCCAGGACATGTTCACTGACCCAGTACCTGGAAACTGACCAGGTGATCATCACCTAACCCAGGACATGTTCACTGACCCAGTACCTGGAAACTGACCAGGAGATCATCACCTAACCCAGGACATGTTCACTGACCCAGTACCTGGAAACTGACCAGGTGATCATCACCTAACCCAGGACATGTTCACTGACACAGTACCTGGAAACTGACCAGGTGATCATCACCTAATCCAGGACATGTTCACTGACCCAGCACCTGGAAACTGACCAGGTGATCATCACCTAATCCAGGACATGTTCACTGACCCAGCACCTGGAAACTGACCATGTGATCATCACCTAATCCAGGACATGTTCACTGACCCAGTACCTGGAAACTGACCAGGTGATCATCACCTAACCCAGGACATGTTCACTGACCCAGTACCTGGAAACTGACCAGGTGATCATCACCTAACCCAGGACATGTTCACTGACCCAGCACCTGGAAACTGACCAGGTGATCATCACCTAACCCAGGACATGTTCACTGACCCAGTACCTGGAAACTAACCAAGTGATCATCACCTAACCCAGGACATGTTCACTGACCCAGTACCTGGAAACTGACCAGGTGATCATCACCTAACCCAGGACATGTTCACTGACCCAGTACCTGGAAACTGACCAGGTGATCATCACCTAACCCAGGACATGTTCACTGACCCAGTACCTGGAAACTGACCAGGTGATCATCACCTAATCCAGGACATGTTCACTGACCCAGCACCTGGAAACTGACCAGGTGATCATCACCTAATCCAGGACATGTTCACTGACACAGCACCTGGAAACTGACCAGGTGATCATCACCTAACCCAGGACATGTTCACTGACCCAGCACCTGGAAACTAACCAGGTGATCATCACCTAACCCAGGACATGTTCACTGACCCAGTACCTGGAAACTAACCAGGTGATCATCACCTAATCCAGGACATGTTCACTGACCCAGTACCTGGAAACTGACCAGGTGATCATCACCTAACCCAGGACATGTTCACTGACACAGTACCTGGAAACTGACCAGGTGATCATCACCTAACCCAGGACATGTTCACTGACACAGCACCTGGAAACTGACCAGGTGATCATCACCTAACCCAGGACATGTTCACTGACCCAGCACCTGGAAACTAACCAGGTGATCATCACCTAACCCAGGACATGTTCACTGACCCAGTACCTGGAAACTAACCAGGTGATCATCACCTAATCCAGGACATGTTCACTGACCCAGTACCTGGAAACTGACCAGGTGATCATCACCTAACCCAGGACATGTTCACTGACACAGTACCTGGAAACTGACCAGGTGATCATCACCTAACCCAGGACATGTTCACTGACCCAGCACCTGGAAACTGACCAGGTGATCATCACCTAACCCAGGACATGTTCACTGACCCAGTACCTGGAAACTGACCAGGTGATCATCACCTAACCCAGGACATGTTCACTGACACAACACCTGGAAACTGACCAGGTAATCATCACCTAATCCAGGACATGTTCACTGACACAGCACCTGGAAACTGACCAGGTGATCATCACCTAACCCAGGACATGTTCACTGACCCAGCACCTGGAAACTGACCAGGTGATCATCACCTAACCCAGGACATGTTCACTGACCCAGTACCTGGAAACTAACCAGGTGATCATCACCTAATCCAGGACATGTTCACTGAACCAGCACCTGGAAACTGACCAGGTGATCATCACCTAATCCAGGACATGTTCACTGACACAGCACCTGGAAACTGACCAGGTGATCATCACCTAATCCAGGACATGTTCACTGACCCAGTACCTGGAAACTGACCAGGTGATCATCACCTAACCCAGGACATGTTCACTGACCCAGCAACTGGAAACTAACCAGGTGATCATCACCTAATCCAGGACATGTTCACTGACCCAGTACCTGGAAACTGACCAGGTGATCATCACCTAACCCAGGACATGTTCACTGACACAGCACCTGGAAACTGACCAGGTGATCATCGCCTAACCCAGGACATGTTCACTGACCCAGCACCTGGAAACTGACCAGGTGATCATCACCTAATCCAGGACATGTTCACTGACCCAGTACCTGGAAACTGACCAGGTGAACATCACCTAATCCAGGACATGTTCACTGACCCAGCACCTGGAAACTGACCAGGTGATCATCACCTAACCCAGGACATGTTCACTGACCCAGTACCTGGAAACTGACCAGGTGATCATCACCTAACCCAGGACATGTTCACTGACACAGCACCTGGAAACTGACCAGGTGATCATCACCTAATCCAGGACATGTTCACTGACCCAGCACCTGGAAACTGACCAGGTGATCATCACCTAACCCAGGACATGTTCACTGACCCAGTACCTGGAAACTAACCAGGTGATCATCACCTAACCCAGGACATGTTCACTGACCCAGTACCTGGAAACTAACCAGGTGATCATCACCTAACCCAGGACATGTTCACTGACCCAGTACCTGGAAACTAACCAGGTGATCATCACCTAATCCAGGACATGTTCACTGACCCAGTACCTGGAAACTAACCAGGTGATCATCACCTAATCCAGGACATGTTCACTGACCCAGTACCTGGAAACTGACCAGGTGAACATCACCTAATCCAGGACATGTTCACTGACACAGCACCTGGAAACTGACCAGGTGATCATCACCTAATCCAGGACATGTTCACTGACCCAGCACCTGGAAACTGACCAGGTGATCATCACCTAACCCAGGACATGTTCACTGACCCAGTACCTGGAAACTAACCAGGTGATCATCACCTAACCTAGGACATGTTCACTGACCCAGTACCTGGAAACTAACCAGGTGATCATCACCTAATCCAGGACATGTTCACTGACCCAGTACCTGGAAACTGACCAGGTGATCATCACCTAATCCAGGACATGTTCACTGACCCAGTACCTGGAAACTAACCAGGTGATCATCACCTAATCCAGGACATGTTCACTGACCCAGTACCTGGAAACTGACCAGGTGATCATCACCTAACCCAGGACATGTTCACTGACCCAGTACCTGGAAACTAACCAGGTGATCATCACCTAATCCAGGACATGTTCACTGACCCAGTACCTGGAAACTGACCAGGTGATCATCACCTAACCCAGGACATGTTCACTGACCTCGCACCTGGAAACTAACCAGGTGATCATCACCTAACTCAGGACATGTTCACTGACACAGTACCTGGAAACTGACCAGGTGATCATCACCTAACCCAGGACATGTTCACTGACCCAGTACCTGGAAACTAACCAGGTGAACATCACCGAACCCAGGACATGTTCACTGACCCAGTACCTGGAAACTGACCAGGTGAACATCACCTAACCCAGGATATGTTCACTGACCCAGTACCTGGAAACTGACCAGGTGAACATCACCTAACCCAGGACATGTTCACTGACCCAGTACCTGGAAACTGACCAGGTGAACATCACCTAACCCAGGACTTGTTCACTGACCCAGCAACTGGAAACTGACCAGGTGATCATCGCCTAATCCAGGACATGTTCACTGACACAGTACCTGGAAACTGACCAGGTGATCATCACCTAATCCAGGACATGTTCACTGACACAGCACCTGGAAACTGACCAGGTGATCATCACCTAACCCAGGACATGTTCACTGACCTAGCACCTGGAAACTGACCAGGTGATCATCACCTAATCCAGGACATGTTCACTGACCCAGCACCTGGAAACTGACCAGGTGATCATCACCTAACCCAGGACATGTTCACTGACCCAGTACCTGGAAACTGACCAGGTGATCATCACCTAATCCAGGACATGTTCACTGACCCAGTACCTGGAAACTGACCAGGTGATCATCACCTAACCCAGGACATGTTCACTGACCCAGTACCTGGAAACTGACCAGGTGATCATCACCTAACCCAGGACATGTTCACTGACCCAGTACCTGGAAACTAACCAAGTGATCATCACCTAACCCAGGACATGTTCACTGACCCAGTACCTGGAAACTGACCAGGTGATCATCACCTAATCCAGGACATGTTCACTGACACAGCACCTGGAAACTAACCAGGTGATCATCACCTAACCCAGGACATGTTCACTGACCCAGCACCTGGAAACTGACCAGGTGATCATCACCTAACCCAGGACATGTTCACTGACCCAGTACCTGGAAACTGACCAGGTGAACATCACCTAATCCAGGACATGTTCACTGACCCAGCACCTGGAAACTGACTAGGTGATCATCACCTAATCCAGGACATGTTCACTGACCCAGCACCTGGAAACTGACCAGGTGATCATCACCTAACCCAGGACATGTTCACTGACCCAGTACCTGGAAACTGACCAGGTGAACATCCCCTAACCCAGGACATGTTCACTGACCCAGTACCTGGAAACTGACCAGGTGAACATCACCTAACCCAGGACTTGTTCACTGACCCAGCAACTGGAAACTGACCAGGGGTGATCATCACCTAACCCAGGACATGTTCACTGACCCAGTACCTGGAAACTGACCAGGTGATCATCACCTAATCCAGGACATGTTCACTGAACCAGCACCTGGAAACTGACTAGGTGATCATCGCCTAATCCAGGACATGTTCACTGACCCAGCACCTGGAAACTAACCAAGTGATCATCACCTAATCCAGGACATGTTCACTGACCCAGTACCTGGAAACTGACCAGGTGATCATCACCTAACTCAGGACATGTTCACTGACCCAGTACCTGGAAACTGACCAGGTGATCATCACCTAACCCAGGACATGTTCACTGACCCAGCACCTGGAAACTAACCAGGTGATCATCACCTAATCCAGGACATGTTCACTGACCCAGCACCTGGAAACTGACCAGGTGATCATCACCTAACCCAGGACATGTTCACTGACCCAGCACCTGGAAACTGACCAGGTGAGCATCACCTAACCCAGGACATGTTCACTGACCCAGTACCTGGAAACTGACCAGGTGATCATCACCTAACCCAGGACATGTTCACTGACCCAGCACCTGGAAACTGACCAGGTGATCATCACCTAATCCGGGACATGTTCACTGACCCAGCACCTGGAAACTGACCAGGTGATCATCACCTAACCCAGGACATGTTCACTGACACAGCACCTGGAAACTAACCAGGTGATCATCACCTAACCCAGGACATGTTCACTGACACAGTACCTGGAAACTGACCAGGTGAACATCACCTAATCCAGGACATGTTCACTGACACAGTACCTGGAAACTGACCAGGTGATCATCACCTAATCCAGGACATGTTCACTGACACAGCACCTGGAAACTGACCAGGTGATCATCACCTAACCCAGGACATGTTCACTGACCTAGCACCTGGAAACTGACCAGGTGATCATCACCTAATCCAGGACATGTTCACTGACCCAGCACCTGGAAACTGACCAGGTGATCATCACCTAACCCAGGACATGTTCACTGACCCAGTACCTGGAAACTGACCAGGTGATCATCACCTAATCCAGGACATGTTCACTGACCCAGTACCTGGAAACTGACCAGGTGATCATCACCTAACCCAGGACATGTTCACTGACCCAGTACCTGGAAACTGACCAGGTGATCATCACCTAACCCAGGACATGTTCACTGACCCAGTACCTGGAAACTAACCAAGTGATCATCACCTAACCCAGGACATGTTCACTGACCCAGTACCTGGAAACTGACCAGGTGATCATCACCTAATCCAGGACATGTTCACTGACACAGCACCTGGAAACTAACCAGGTGATCATCACCTAACCCAGGACATGTTCACTGACCCAGCACCTGGAAACTGACCAGGTGATCATCACCTAACCCAGGACATGTTCACTGACCCAGTACCTGGAAACTGACCAGGTGAACATCACCTAATCCAGGACATGTTCACTGACCCAGCACCTGGAAACTGACTAGGTGATCATCACCTAATCCAGGACATGTTCACTGACCCAGCACCTGGAAACTGACCAGGTGATCATCACCTAACCCAGGACATGTTCACTGACCCAGTACCTGGAAACTGACCAGGTGAACATCCCCTAACCCAGGACATGTTCACTGACCCAGTACCTGGAAACTGACCAGGTGAACATCACCTAACCCAGGACTTGTTCACTGACCCAGCAACTGGAAACTGACCAGGGGTGATCATCACCTAACCCAGGACATGTTCACTGACCCAGTACCTGGAAACTGACCAGGTGATCATCACCTAATCCAGGACATGTTCACTGAACCAGCACCTGGAAACTGACTAGGTGATCATCGCCTAATCCAGGACATGTTCACTGACCCAGCACCTGGAAACTAACCAAGTGATCATCACCTAATCCAGGACATGTTCACTGACCCAGTACCTGGAAACTGACCAGGTGATCATCACCTAACTCAGGACATGTTCACTGACCCAGTACCTGGAAACTGACCAGGTGATCATCACCTAACCCAGGACATGTTCACTGACCCAGCACCTGGAAACTAACCAGGTGATCATCACCTAATCCAGGACATGTTCACTGACCCAGCACCTGGAAACTGACCAGGTGATCATCACCTAACCCAGGACATGTTCACTGACCCAGCACCTGGAAACTGACCAGGTGAGCATCACCTAACCCAGGACATGTTCACTGACCCAGTACCTGGAAACTGACCAGGTGATCATCACCTAACCCAGGACATGTTCACTGACCCAGCACCTGGAAACTGACCAGGTGATCATCACCTAATCCGGGACATGTTCACTGACCCAGCACCTGGAAACTGACCAGGTGATCATCACCTAACCCAGGACATGTTCACTGACACAGCACCTGGAAACTAACCAGGTGATCATCACCTAACCCAGGACATGTTCACTGACACAGTACCTGGAAACTGACCAGGTGATCATCACCTAACCCAGGACATGTTCACTGACCCAGTACCTGGAAACTGACCAGGTGATCATCACCTAATCCAGGACATGTTCACTGACCCAGCACCTGGAAACTGACCAGGTGATCATCACCTAACCCAGGACATGTTCACTGACACAGCACCTGGAAACTGACCAGGTGATCATCACCTAATCCAGGACATGTTCACTGACCCAGCACCTGGAAACTGACCAGGTGATCATCACCTAACCCAGGACATGTTCACTGACCCAGCACCTGGAAACTAACCAGGTGATCATCACCTAACCCAGGACATGTTCACTGACCCAGCACCTGGAAACTGACCAGGTGATCATCACCTAATCCAGGACATGTTCACTGAACCAGCACCTGGAAACTGACCAGGTGATCATCACCTAACCCAGGACATGTTCACTGACCCAGTACCTGGAAACTGACCAGGTGATCATCACCTAATCCAGGACATGTTCACTGACCCAGCACCTGGAAACTGACCAGGTGATCATCACCTAACCCAGGACATGTTCACTGACCCAGTACCTGGAAACTGACCAGGTGATCATCACCTAGTCCAGGACATGTTCACTGACCCAGCACCTGGAAACTGACCAGGTGTACATCACCTAATCCAGGACATGTTCACTGACCCAGCACCTGGAAACTGACCAGGTGATCATCACCTAACCCAGGACATGTTCACTGACCCAGTACCTGGAAACTAACCAGGTGATCATCACCTAACCCAGGACATGTTCACTGACCCAGCACCTGGAAACTGACCAGGTGATCATCACCTAACCCAGGACATGCTCACTGACACAGCACCTGGAAACTAACCAGGTGATCATCACCTAACCCAGGACATGTTCACTGACCCAGTACCTGGAAACTAACCAGGTGATCATTACCTAACCCAGGACATGTTCACTGACCCAGTACCTGGAATCTGACCAGGTGATCATCACCTAACCCAGGACATGTTCACTGACCCAGTACCTGGAAACTAACCAGGTGATCATCACCTAATCCAGGACATGTTCACTGACACAGTACCTGGAAACTGACCAGGTGATCATCACCTAACCCAGGACATGTTCACTGACCCAGTACCTGGAAACTGACCAGGTGATCATCACCTAGTCCAGGACATGTTCACTGACCCAGCACCTGGAAACTGACCAGGTGTACATCACCTAATCCAGGACATGTTCACTGACCCAGTACCTGGAAACTGACCAGGTGATCATCACCTAGTCCAGGACATGTTCACTGACCCAGTACCTGGAAACTAACCAGGTGATCATCACCTAACCCAGGACATGTTCACTGACCCAGTACCTGGAAACTAACCAGGTGATCATTACCTAACCCAGGACATGTTCACTGACCCAGTACCTGGAATCTGACCAGGTGATCATCACCTAACCCAGGACATGTTCACTGACCCAGCACCTGGAAACTAACCAGGTGATCATCGCCTAACCCAGGACATGTTCACTGAACCAGCACCTGGAAACTAACCAGGTGATCATCACCTAATCCAGGACATGTTCACTGACCCAGTACCTGGAAACTGACCAGGTGATCATCACCTAACCCAGGACATGTTCACTGACACAGTACCTGGAAACTGACCAGGTGATCATCACCTAATCCAGGACATGTTCACTGACCCAGTACCTGGAAACTGACCAGGTGATCATCACCTAACTCAGGACATGTTCACTGACCCAGTACCTGGAAACTGACCAGGTGATCATCACCTAACCCAGGACATGTTCACTGACCCAGTACCTGGAAACTGACCAGGAGATCATCACCTAACCCAGGACATGTTCACTGACCCAGTACCTGGAAACTGACCAGGTGATCATCACCTAACCCAGGACATGTTCACTGACCCAGTACCTGGAAACTGACCAGGAGATCATCACCTAACCCAGGACATGTTCACTGACCCAGTACCTGGAAACTGACCAGGTGATCATCACCTAACCCAGGACATGTTCACTGACACAGCACCTGGAAACTAACCAGGTGATCATCACCTAACCCAGGACATGTTCACTGACCCAGTACCTGGAAACTGACCAGGTGATCATCACCTAATCCAGGACATGTTCACTGACCCAGTACCTGGAAACTGACCAGGTGATCATCACCTAACTCAGGACATGTTCACTGACCCAGTACCTGGAAACTGACCAGGTGATCATCACCTAACCCAGGACATGTTCACTGACCCAGTACCTGGAAACTGACCAGGTGATCATCACCTAATCCAGGACATGTTCACTGACCCAGCACCTGGAAACTGACCAGGTGATCATCACCTAACCCAGGACATGTTCACTGACACAGCACCTGGAAACTGACCAGGTGATCATCACCTAACCCAGGACATGTTCACTGACCCAGCACCTGGAAACTGACCAGGTGATCATCACCTAACCCAGGACATGTTCACTGAACCAGCACCTGGAAACTAACCAGGTGATCATCACCTAATCCAGGACATGTTCACTGACCCAGTACCTGGAAACTGACCAGGTGATCATCACCTAACCCAGGACATGTTCACTGACCCAGCACCTGGAAACTAACCAGGTGATCATCACCTAACCCAGGACATGTTCACTGACCCAGCACCTGGAAACTGACCAGGTGATCATCAACTAACCCAGGACATGTTCACTGGCCCAGCACCTGGAAACTGACCAGGTGATCATCACCTAATCCAGGACATGTTCACTGACCCAGTACCTGGAAACTGACCAGGTGATCATCACCTAACCCAGGACATGTTCACTGACACAGCACCTGGAAACTAACCAGGTGATCATCACCTAACCCAGGACATGTTCACTGACCCAGTACCTGGAAACTGACCAGGTGATCATCACCTAACCCAGGACATGTTCACTGACCCAGTACCTGGAAACTGACCAGGTGATCATCACCTAACCCAGGACATGTTCACTGACACAGCACCTGGAAACTGACCAGGTGATCATCACCTAACCCAGGACATGTTCACTGACACAGCACCTAGAAACTGACCAGGTGATCATCACCTAACCCAGGACATGTTCACTGACCCAGTACCTGGAAACTGACCAGGTGATCATCACCTAACCCAGGACATGTTCACTGACCCAGCACCTGGAAACTAACCAGGTGATCATCACCTAATCCAGGACATGTTCACTGACCCAGCACCTGGAAACTGACCAGGTGATCTTCACCTAACCCAGGACATGTTCACTGACACAGCACCTGGAAACTGACCAGGTGATCATCACCTAACCCAGGACATGTTCACTGACACAGCACCTGGAAACTAACCAGGTGATCATCACCTAACCCAGGACATGTTCACTGACCCAGCACCTGGAAACTGACCAGGTGATCATCGCCTAATCCAGGACATGTTCACTGACCCAGCACCTGGAATCTGACCAGGTGATCATCACCTAATCCAGGACATGTTCACTGACCCAGTACCTGGAAACTGACCAGGTGATCATCACCTAACCCAGGACATGTTCACTGACCCAGCACCTGGAATCTGACCAGGTGATCATCACCTAACCCAGGACATGTTCACTGACCCAGCACCTGGAAACTGACCAGGTGATCATCACCTAATCCAGGACATGTTCACTGACCCAGCACCTGGAAACTGACCAGGTGATCATCACCTAACCCAGGACATGTTCACTGACACAGTACCTGGAAACTGACCAGGTGATCATCGCCTAATCCAGGACATGTTCACTGACACAGCACCTGGAAACTGACCAGGTGATCATCACCTAACCCAGGACATGTTCACTGACACAGTACCTGGAAACTGACCAGGTGATCATCGCCTAATCCAGGACATGTTCACTGACCCAGTACCTGGAAACTGACCAGGTGATCATCGCCTAATCCAGGACATGTTCACTGACCCAGTACCTGGAAACTGACCAGGTGATCATCGCCTAATCCAGGACATGTTCACTGACCCAATACCTGGAAACTGACCAGGTGTGCCTCGCCTAACCCAGGACATGTTCACTGACACAGCACCTGGAAACTAACCAGGTGATCATCACCTAACCCAGGACATGTTCACTGACACAGCACCTGGAAACTGACCAGGTGATCATCACCTAACCCAGGACATGTTCACTGACCCAGTACCTGGAAACTGACCAGGTGATCATCACCTAATCCAGGACATGTTCACTGACCCAGTACCTGGAAACTGACCAGGTGATCATCACCTAATCCAGGACATGTTCACTGACCCAGTACCTGGAAACTGACCAGGTGATCATCGCCTAATCCAGGACATGTTCACTGACCCAGTACCTGGAAACTGACCAGGTGATCATCACCTAATCCAGGACATGTTCACTGACCCAGTACCTGGAAACTGACCAGGTGATCATCGCCTAATCCAGGACATGTTCACTGACACAGCACCTGGAAACTGACCAGGTGATCATCACCTAATCCAGGACATGTTCACTGACACAGCACCTGGAAACTAACCAGGTGATCATCACCTAACCCAGGACATGTTCACTGACCTAGCACCTGGAAACTGACCAGGTGATCATCACCTAATCCAGGACATGTTCACTGACCCAGCACCTGGAAACTGACCAGGTGATCATCACCTAACCCAGGACATGTTCACTGACCTAGCACCTGGAAACTGACCAGGTGATCATCACCTAATCCAGGACATGTTCACTGACCCAGTACCTGGAAACTGACCAGGTGATCATCACCTAATCCAGGACATGTTCACTGACACAGTACCTGGAAACTGACCAGGTGATCATCACCTAATCCAGGACATGTTCACTGACACAGCACCTGGAAACTAACCAGGTGATCATCACCTAATCCAGGACATGTTCACTGACCCAGCACCTGGAAACTAACCAGGTGATCATCATCTAATCCAGGACATGTTCACTGACCCAGTACCTGGAAACTGACCAGGTGTTCAACACCTAACCCAGGACATGTTTTTTGACACAGTACCTGGAAACTGACCAGGTGATCATCACCTAACCCAGGACATGTTCACTGACCCAGCACCTGGAAACTAACCAGGTGATCATCACCTAACCCAGGACATGTTCACTGACCCAGTACCTGGAAACTAACCAGGTGATCATCACCTAACCCAGGACATGTTCACTGACCTAGCACCTGGAAACTGACCAGGTGATCATCACCTAATCCAGGACATGTTCACTGACACAGTACCTGGAAACTGACCAGGTGATCATCACCTAATCCAGGACATGTTCACTGACACAGCACCTGGAAACTAACCAGGTGATCATCACCTAACCCAGGACATGTTCACTGACCTAGCACCTGGAAACTGACCAGGTGATCATCACCTAATCCAGGACATGTTCACTGACACAGTACCTGGAAACTGACCAGGTGATCATCACCTAATCCAGGACATGTTCACTGACACAGCACCTGGAAACTAACCAGGTGATCATCACCTAACCCAGGACATGTTCACTGACCTAGCACCTGGAAACTGACCAGGTGATCATCACCTAACCCAGGACATGTTCACTGACCCAGTACCTGGAAACTGACCAGGTGATCATCACCTAATCCAGGACATGTTCACTGACCCAGTACCTGGAAACTGACCAGGTGATCATCACCTAACCCAGGACATGTTCACTGACCCAGTACCTGGAAACTGACCAGGTGATCATCACCTAACCCAGGACATGTTCACTGACCCAGTACCTGGAAACTAACCAAGTGATCATCACCTAACCCAGGACATGTTCACTGAACCAGTACCTGGAAACTGACCAGGTGATCATCACCTAACCCAGGACATGTTCACTGACCCAGTACCTGGAAACTGACCAGGTGATCATCACCTAATCCAGGACATGTTCACTGACCCAGTACCTGGAAACTGACCAGGTGATCATCACCTAATCCAGGACATGTTCACTGACACAGCACCTGGAAACTAACCAGGTGATCATCACCTAACCCAGGACATGTTCACTGACCCAGCACCTGGAAACTGACCAGGTGATCATCACCTAACCCAGGACATGTTCACTGACCCAGTACCTGGAAACTGACCAGGTGAACATCACCTAATCCAGGACATGTTCACTGACCCAGCACCTGGAAACTGACTAGGTGATCATCACCTAATCCAGGACATGTTCACTGACCCAGCACCTGGAAACTGACCAGGTGATCATCACCTAACCCAGGACATGTTCACTGACCCAGTACCTGGAAACTGACCAGGTGAACATCACCTAACCCAGGACTTGTTCACTGACCCAGCAACTGGAAACTGACCAGGGGTGATCATCACCTAACCCAGGACATGTTCACTGACCCAGTACCTGGAAACTGACCAGGTGATCATCACCTAATCCAGGACATGTTCACTGAACCAGCACCTGGAAACTGACTAGGTGATCATCGCCTAATCCAGGACATGTTCACTGACCCAGCACCTGGAAACTAACCAAGTGATCATCACCTAATCCAGGACATGTTCACTGACCCAGCACCTGGAAACTGACCAGGTGATCATCACCTAACTCAGGACATGTTCACTGACCCAGTACCTGGAAACTGACCAGGTGATCATCACCTAACCCAGGACATGTTCACTGACCCAGCACCTGGAAACTAACCAGGTGATCATCACCTAATCCAGGACATGTTCACTGACCCAGCACCTGGAAACTGACCAGGTGATCATCACCTAACCCAGGACATGTTCACTGACCCAGCACCTGGAAACTGACCAGGTGAGCATCACCTAACCCAGGACATGTTCACTGACCCAGCACCTGGAAACTGACCAGGTGATCATCACCTAACCCAGGACATGTTCACTGACCCAGTACCTGGAAACTGACCAGGTGATCATCACCTAACCCAGGACATGTTCACTGACCCAGCACCTGGAAACTGACCAGGTGATCATCACCTAATCCGGGACATGTTCACTGACCCAGTACCTGGAAACTGACCAGGTGATCATCACCTAACCCAGGACATGTTCACTGACCCAGCACCTGGAAACTGACCAGGTGATCATCACCTAATCCGGGACATGTTCACTGACCCAGTACCTGGAAACTGACCAGGTGATCATCACCTAACCCAGGACATGTTCACTGACCCAGCACCTGGAAACTGACCAGGTGATCATCACCTAATCCGGGACATGTTCACTGACCCAGCACCTGGAAACTGACCAGGTGATCATCACCTAACCCAGGACATGTTCACTGACACAGCACCTGGAAACTAACCAGGTGATCATCACCTAACCCAGGACATGTTCACTGACACAGTACCTGGAAACTGACCAGGTGATCATCACCTAACCCAGGACATGTTCACTGACCCAGTACCTGGAAACTGACCAGGTGATCATCACCTAATCCAGGACATGTTCACTGAACCAGCACCTGGAAACTGACCAGGTGATCATCACCTAATCCAGGACATGTTCACTGACCCAGCACCTGGAAACTGACCAGGTGATCATCACCTAACCCAGGACATGTACACTGACACAGCACCTGGAAACTGACCAGGTGATCATCACCTAATCCAGGACATGTTCACTGACCCAGCACCTGGAAACTGACCAGGTGATCATCACCTAACCCAGGACATGTTCACTGACCCAGCACCTGGAAACTAACCAGGTGATCATCACCTAACCCAGGACATGTTCACTGACCCAGCACCTGGAAACTGACCAGGTGATCATCACCTAATCCAGGACATGTTCACTGAACCAGCACCTGGAAACTGACCAGGTGATCATCACCTAACCCAGGACATGTTCACTGACACAGCACCTGGAAACTAACCAGGTGATCATCACCTAACTCAGGACATGTTCACTGACACAGCACCTGGAAACTGACCAGGTGATCATCACCTAATCCAGGACATGTTCACTGACCCAGCACCTGGAAACTGACCAGGTGATCATCACCTAACCCAGGACATGTTCACTGACCCAGTACCTGGAAACTGACCAGGTGATCATCACCTAGTCCAGGACATGTTCACTGACCCAGCACCTGGAAACTGACCAGGTGTACATCACCTAATCCAGGACATGTTCACTGACCCAGCACCTGGAAACTGACCAGGTGATCATCACCTAACCCAGGACATGTTCACTGACCCAGTACCTGGAAACTAACCAGGTGATCATCACCTAACCCAGGACATGTTCACTGACCCAGTACCTGGAAACTAACCAGGTGATCATTACCTAACCCAGGACATGTTCACTGACCCAGTACCTGGAATCTGACCAGGTGATCATCACCTAACCCAGGACATGTTCACTGACCCAGTACCTGGAAACTAACCAGGTGATCATCACCTAATCCAGGACATGTTCACTGACCCAGTACCTGGAATCTGACCAGGTGATCATCACCTAACCCAGGACATGTTCACTGACCCAGCACCTGGAAACTAACCAGGTGATCATCGCCTAACCCAGGACATGTTCACTGAACCAGCACCTGGAAACTAACCAGGTGATCATCACCTAATCCAGGACATGTTCACTGACCCAGTACCTGGAAACTGACCAGGTGATCATCACCTAACCCAGGACATGTTCACTGACACAGTACCTGGAAACTGACCAGGTGATCATCACCTAATCCAGGACATGTTCACTGACCCAGTACCTGGAAACTGACCAGGTGATCATCACCTAACTCAGGACATGTTCACTGACCCAGTACCTGGAAACTGACCAGGTGATCATCACCTAACCCAGGACATGTTCACTGACCCAGTACCTGGAAACTGACCAGGTGATCATCACCTAATCCAGGACATGTTCACTGACCCAGTACCTGGAAACTGACCAGGTGATCATCACCTAACTCAGGACATGTTCACTGACCCAGTACCTGGAAACTGACCAGGTGATCATCACCTAACCCAGGACATGTTCACTGACCCAGTACCTGGAAACTGACCAGGTGATCATCACCTAATCCAGGACATGTTCACTGACCCAGCACCTGGAAACTGACCAGGTGATCATCACCTAACCCAGGACATGTTCACTGACCCAGCACCTGGAAACTGACCAGGTGATCATCACCTAATCCAGGACATGTTCACTGACCCAGCACCTGGAAACTGACCAGGTGATCATCACCTAACCCAGGACATGTTCACTGACACAGCACCTGGAAACTGACCAGGTGATCATCACCTAACCCAGGACATGTTCACTGACCCAGCACCTGGAAACTGACCAGGTGATCATCACCTAACCCAGGACATGTTCACTGAACCAGCACCTGGAAACTAACCAGGTGATCATCACCTAATCCAGGACATGTTCACTGACCCAGTACCTGGAAACTGACCAGGTGATCATCACCTAACCCAGGACATGTTCACTGACCCAGCACCTGGAAACTAACCAGGTGATCATCACCTAACCCAGGACATGTTCACTGACCCAGCACCTGGAAACTGACCAGGTGATCATCAACTAACCCAGGACATGTTCACTGGCCCAGCACCTGGAAACTGACCAGGTGATCATCACCTAATCCAGGACATGTTCACTGACCCAGTACCTGGAAACTGACCAGGTGATCATCACCTAACCCAGGACATGTTCACTGACCCAGTACCTGGAAACTGACCAGGTGATCATCACCTAACCCAGGACATGTTCACTGACCCAGTACCTGGAAACTGACCAGGTGATCATCGCCTAATCCAGGACATGTTCACTGACACAGTACCTGGAAACTAACCAGGTGATCATCACCTAACCCAGGACATGTTCACTGACCCAGTACCTGGAAACTAACCAGGTGATCATCACCTAATCCAGGACATGTTCACTGACCCAGTACCTGGAAACTGACCAGGTGATCATCACCTAACCCAGGACATGTTCACTGACCCAGCACCTGGAAACTGACCAGGTGATCATCACCTAACCCAGGACATGTTCACTGACCCAGTACCTGGAAACTGACCAGGTGATCATCACCTAACCCAGGACATGTTCACTGACACAGCACCTGGAAACTGACCAGGTGATCATCACCTAACCCAGGACATGTTCACTGACACAGCACCTAGAAACTGACCAGGTGATCATCACCTAACCCAGGACATGTTCACTGACCCAGTACCTGGAAACTGACCAGGTGATCATCACCTAACCCAGGACATGTTCACTGACCCAGCACCTGGAAACTAACCAGGTGATCATCACCTAATCCAGGACATGTTCACTGACCCAGCACCTGGAAACTGACCAGGTGATCATCACCTAACCCAGGACATGTTCACTGACACAGCACCTGGAAACTGACCAGGTGATCATCACCTAACCCAGGACATGTTCACTGACACAGTACCTGGAAACTAACCAGGTGATCATCACCTAATCCAGGACATGTTCACTGACCCAGTACCTGGAAACTGACCAGGTGATCATCACCTAACCCAGGACATGTTCACTGACCCAGCACCTGGAAACTGACCAGGTGATCATCACCTAACCCAGGACATGTTCACTGACCCAGTACCTGGAAACTGACCAGGTGATCATCACCTAACCCAGGACATGTTCACTGACACAGCACCTGGAAACTGACCAGGTGATCATCACCTAACCCAGGACATGTTCACTGACACAGCACCTAGAAACTGACCAGGTGATCATCACCTAACCCAGGACATGTTCACTGACCCAGTACCTGGAAACTGACCAGGTGATCATCACCTAACCCAGGACATGTTCACTGACCCAGCACCTGGAAACTAACCAGGTGATCATCACCTAATCCAGGACATGTTCACTGACCCAGCACCTGGAAACTGACCAGGTGATCATCACCTAACCCAGGACATGTTCACTGACACAGCACCTGGAAACTGACCAGGTGATCATCACCTAACCCAGGACATGTTCACTGACACAGCACCTGGAAACTAACCAGGTGATCATCACCTAACCCAGGACATGTTCACTGACCCAGCACCTGGAAACTGACCAGGTGATCATCGCCTAATCCAGGACATGTTCACTGACCCAGCACCTGGAATCTGACCAGGTGATCATCACCTAATCCAGGACATGTTCACTGACCCAGTACCTGGAAACTGACCAGGTGATCATCACCTAACCCAGGACATGTTCACTGACCCAGTACCTGGAAACTGACCAGGTGATCATCACCTAACCCAGGACATGTTCCCTGACCCAGTACCTGGAAACTGACCAGGTGATCATCACCTAACCCAGGACATGTTCACTGACCCAGTACCTGGAAACTGACCAGGTGATCATCACCTAATCCAGGACATGTTCACTGACCCAGTACCTGGAAACTGACCAGGTGATCATCACCTAACCCAGGACATGTTCACTGACACAGCACCTGGAATCTGACCAGGTGATCATCACCTAACCCAGGACATGTTCACTGACCCAGCACCTGGAAACTGACCAGGTGATCATCACCTAATCCAGGACATGTTCACTGACCCAGCACCTGGAAACTGACCAGGTGATCATCACCTAACCCAGGACATGTTCACTGACACAGTACCTGGAAACTGACCAGGTGATCATCGCCTAATCCAGGACATGTTCACTGACACAGCACCTGGAAACTGACCAGGTGATCATCACCTAACCCAGGACATGTTCACTGACACAGTACCTGGAAACTGACCAGGTGATCATCGCCTAATCCAGGACATGTTCACTGACCCAGTACCTGGAAACTGACCAGGTGATCATCACCTAATCCAGGACATGTTCACTGACCCAATACCTGGAAACTGACCAGGTGTGCCTCGCCTAACCCAGGACATGTTCACTGACACAGCACCTGGAAACTAACCAGGTGATCATCACCTAACCCAGGACATGTTCACTGACACAGCACCTGGAAACTGACCAGGTGATCATCACCTAACCCAGGACATGTTCACTGACACAGCACCTGGAAACTGACCAGGTGATCATCGCCTAATCCAGGACATGTTCACTGACCCAGTACCTGGAAACTGACCAGGTGATCATCACCTAATCCAGGACATGTTCACTGACACAGCACCTGGAAACTGACCAGGTGATCATCACCTAATCCAGGACATGTTCACTGACCCAGTACCTGGAAACTGACCAGGTGATCATCGCCTAATCCAGGACATGTTCACTGACCCAGTACCTGGAAACTGACCAGGTGATCATCGCCTAATCCAGGACATGTTCACTGACCCAGTACCTGGAAACTGACCAGGTGATCATCACCTAACCCAGGACATGTTCACTGACACAGTACCTGGAAACTGACCAGGTGATCATCGCCTAATCCAGGACATGTTCACTGACCCAGTACCTGGAAACTGACCAGGTGATCATCGCCTAATCCAGGACATGTTCACTGACCCAGCACCTGGAAACTGACCAGGTGATCATCACCTAACACAGGACATGTTCACTGACACAGCACCTGGAAACTCACCAGGTGATCATCGCCTAATCCAGGACATGTTCACTGACCCAGTACCTGGAAACTGACCAGGTGATCATCACCTAATCCAGGACATGTTCACTGACACAGCACCTGGAAACTAACCAGGTGATCATCACCTAACCCAGGACATGTTCACTGACACAGCACCTGGAAACTAACCAGGTGATCATCACCTAACCCAGGACATGTTCACTGACACAGCACCTGGAAACTGACCAGGTGATCATCACCTAACCCAGGACATGTTCACTGACACAGCACCTGGAAACTGACCAGGTGATCATCGCCTAATCCAGGACATGTTCACTGACCCAGTACCTGGAAACTGACCAGGTGTGCCTCGCCTAACCCAGGACATGTTCACTGATCCAGTACCTGGAAACTGACCAGGTGAACATCACCTAACCCAGGACATGTTCACTGACCCAGCACCTGGAAACTGACCAGGTGATCATCACCTAACCCAGGACATGTTCACTGACACAGCACCTGGAAACTAACCAGGTGATCATCACCTAACCCAGGACATGTTCACTGACACAGCACCTGGAAACTGACCAGGTGATCATCACCTAATCCAGGACATGTTCACTGACCCAGCAACTGGAAACTGACCAGGGGTGATCATCACCTAATCCAGGACATGTTCACTGACCTAGCACCTGGAAACTAACCAGGTGATCATCACCTAACTCAGGACATGTTCACTGACACAGTACCTGGAAACTGACCAGGTGATCATCGCCTAATCCAGGACATGTTCACTGACCCAGCACCTGGAAACTAACCAGGTGATCATCACCTAACCCAGGACATGTTCACTGACCCAGCACCTGGAAACAGACCAAGTGATCATCACCTAACCCAGGACATGTTCACTGACACAGCACCTGGAAACTGACCAGGTGATCATCACATAACCCAGGACATGTTCACTGACCTAGCACCTGGAAACTGACCAGGTGATCATCACCTAACCCAGGACATGTTCACTGACCCAGCACCTGGAATCTAACCAGGTGATCATCAGCTAACCCAGGACATGTTCACTGACCCAGTACCTGGAAACTGACCAGGTTTTCATCGCCTAATCCAGGACATGTTCACTGACCCAGCACCTGGAAACTGACCAGGTGAGCATCACCGAATCCAGGACATGTTCACTGACCTAGTACCTGGAAACTGACCAGGTGTGCCTCGCCTAATCCAAGACATGTTCACTCACCCAGCACCTGGAAACTGACCAGGTGAGCATCACCTAACCCAGGACATGTTCACTGACCCAGTACCTGGAAACTGACCAGGTGAGCATCGCCTAACCCAGGACATGTTCACTGACCCAGTACCTGGAAACTGACCAGGTGATCATCACCTAACCCAGGACATGTTCACTGACCCAGCACCTAGAAACTAACCAGGTGATCATCACCTAATCCAGGACATGTTCACTGACCCAGTACCTGGAAACTAACCAGGTGATCATCACCTAACCCAGGACATGTTCACTGACCCAGCACCTAGAAACTAACCAGGTGATCATCACCTAATCCAGAACATGTTCACTGACCCAGCACCTGGAAACTGACCAGGTGATCATCACCTAATCCAGGACATGTTCACAGACACAGCACCTGGAAACTGACCAGGTGATCATCACCTAATCCAGGACATGTTCACTGACCCAGCACCTAGAAACTAACCAGGTGATCATCACCTAATCCAGAACATGTTCACTGAACCAGCACCTGGAAACTGACCAGGTGATCATCACCTAACCCAGGACATGTTCACTGACCCAGCACCTGGAAACTAACCAGGTGATCATCACCTAATCCAGGACATGTTCACTGACCCAGCACCTGGAAACTGACCAGGTGATCATCACCTAACCCAGGACATGTTCACTGACCCAGCACCTGGAAACTAACCAGGTGATCATCACCTAACCCAGGACATGTTCACTGACCCAGCACCTAGAAACTAACCAGGTGATCATCACCTAATCCAGGACATGTTCACTGACCCAGCACCTGGAAACTGACCAGGTGATCATCACCTAACCCAGGACATGTTCACTGACCCAGCACCTGGAAACTAACCAGGTGATCATCACCTAACCCAGGACATGTTCACTGACCCAGCACCTAGAAACTAACCAGGTGATCATCACCTAATCCAGAACATGTTCACTGACCCAGCACCTGGAAACTGACCAGGTGATCATCACCTAATCCAGGACATGTTCACAGACACAGCACCTGGAAACTGACCAGGTGATCATCACCTAATCCAGAACATGTTCACTGACCCAGCACCTGGAAACTGACCAGGTGATCATCACCTAACCCAGGACATGTTCACTGACCTAGCACCTGGAAACTAACCAGGTGATCATCACCTAACCCAGGACATGTTCACTGAACCAGCACCTGGAAACTGACCAGGTGATCATCACCTAACCCAGGACATGTTCACTGACCCAACACCTGGAAACTGACCAGGTGATCATCACCTAACCCAGGACATGTTCACTGACCCAACACCTGGAAACTAACCAGGTGAGCATCACCTAACCCAGGACATGTTCACTGACCCAGCACCTGGAAACTGACCAGGTGATCATCACCTAACCCAGGACATGTTCACTGACACAGTACCTGGAAACTGACCAGGTGATCATCGCCTAATCCAGGACATGTTCACTGACCCAGTACCTGGAAACTGACCAGGTGATCATCGCCTAATCCAGGACATGTTCACTGACCCAGCACCTGGAAACTGACCAGGTGATCATCACCTAACACAGGACATGTTCACTGACACAGCACCTGGAAACTCACCAGGTGATCATCGCCTAATCCAGGACATGTTCACTGACCCAGTACCTGGAAACTGACCAGGTGATCATCACCTAATCCAGGACATGTTCACTGACACAGCACCTGGAAACTAACCAGGTGATCATCACCTAACCCAGGACATGTTCACTGACACAGCACCTGGAAACTAACCAGGTGATCATCACCTAACCCAGGACATGTTCACTGACACAGCACCTGGAAACTGACCAGGTGATCATCACCTAACCCAGGACATGTTCACTGACACAGCACCTGGAAACTGACCAGGTGATCATCGCCTAATCCAGGACATGTTCACTGACCCAGTACCTGGAAACTGACCAGGTGTGCCTCGCCTAACCCAGGACATGTTCACTGATCCAGTACCTGGAAACTGACCAGGTGAACATCACCTAACCCAGGACATGTTCACTGACCCAGCACCTGGAAACTGACCAGGTGATCATCACCTAACCCAGGACATGTTCACTGACACAGCACCTGGAAACTAACCAGGTGATCATCACCTAACCCAGGACATGTTCACTGACACAGCACCTGGAAACTGACCAGGTGATCATCACCTAATCCAGGACATGTTCACTGACCCAGCAACTGGAAACTGACCAGGGGTGATCATCACCTAATCCAGGACATGTTCACTGACCTAGCACCTGGAAACTAACCAGGTGATCATCACCTAACTCAGGACATGTTCACTGACACAGTACCTGGAAACTGACCAGGTGATCATCGCCTAATCCAGGACATGTTCACTGACCCAGCACCTGGAAACTAACCAGGTGATCATCACCTAACCCAGGACATGTTCACTGACCCAGCACCTGGAAACAGACCAAGTGATCATCACCTAACCCAGGACATGTTCACTGACACAGCACCTGGAAACTGACCAGGTGATCATCACATAACCCAGGACATGTTCACTGACCTAGCACCTGGAAACTGACCAGGTGATCATCACCTAACCCAGGACATGTTCACTGACCCAGCACCTGGAATCTAACCAGGTGATCATCAGCTAACCCAGGACATGTTCACTGACCCAGTACCTGGAAACTGACCAGGTTTTCATCGCCTAATCCAGGACATGTTCACTGACCCAGCACCTGGAAACTGACCAGGTGAGCATCACCGAATCCAGGACATGTTCACTGACCTAGTACCTGGAAACTGACCAGGTGTGCCTCGCCTAATCCAAGACATGTTCACTCACCCAGCACCTGGAAACTGACCAGGTGAGCATCACCTAACCCAGGACATGTTCACTGACCCAGTACCTGGAAACTGACCAGGTGAGCATCGCCTAACCCAGGACATGTTCACTGACCCAGTACCTGGAAACTGACCAGGTGATCATCACCTAACCCAGGACATGTTCACTGACCCAGCACCTAGAAACTAACCAGGTGATCATCACCTAATCCAGGACATGTTCACTGACCCAGTACCTGGAAACTAACCAGGTGATCATCACCTAACCCAGGACATGTTCACTGACCCAGCACCTAGAAACTAACCAGGTGATCATCACCTAATCCAGAACATGTTCACTGACCCAGCACCTGGAAACTGACCAGGTGATCATCACCTAATCCAGGACATGTTCACAGACACAGCACCTGGAAACTGACCAGGTGATCATCACCTAATCCAGGACATGTTCACTGACCCAGCACCTAGAAACTAACCAGGTGATCATCACCTAATCCAGAACATGTTCACTGAACCAGCACCTGGAAACTGACCAGGTGATCATCACCTAACCCAGGACATGTTCACTGACCCAGCACCTGGAAACTAACCAGGTGATCATCACCTAATCCAGGACATGTTCACTGACCCAGCACCTGGAAACTGACCAGGTGATCATCACCTAACCCAGGACATGTTCACTGACCCAGCACCTGGAAACTAACCAGGTGATCATCACCTAACCCAGGACATGTTCACTGACCCAGCACCTAGAAACTAACCAGGTGATCATCACCTAATCCAGGACATGTTCACTGACCCAGCACCTGGAAACTGACCAGGTGATCATCACCTAACCCAGGACATGTTCACTGACCCAGCACCTGGAAACTAACCAGGTGATCATCACCTAACCCAGGACATGTTCACTGACCCAGCACCTAGAAACTAACCAGGTGATCATCACCTAATCCAGAACATGTTCACTGACCCAGCACCTGGAAACTGACCAGGTGATCATCACCTAACCCAGGACATGTTCACTGACACAGCACCTGGAAACTGACCAGGTGAGCATCACCTAATCCAGGACATGTTCACAGACACAGCACCTGGAAACTGACCAGGTGATCATCACCTAATCCAGAACATGTTCACTGACCCAGCACCTGGAAACTGACCAGGTGATCATCACCTAACCCAGGACATGTTCACTGACCTAGCACCTGGAAACTAACCAGGTGATCATCACCTAACCCAGGACATGTTCACTGA
Organism: Heterodontus francisci; assembly: GCF_036365525.1. Taxonomy (NCBI): domain Eukaryota; kingdom Metazoa; phylum Chordata; class Chondrichthyes; order Heterodontiformes; family Heterodontidae; genus Heterodontus; species Heterodontus francisci. Next base: position 767,653 of record NW_027142035.1, on the reverse strand, counting down.
ACCAGCACCTGGAAACTGACCAGGTGATCATCACCTAACCCAGGACATGTTCACTGACCCAACACCTGGAAACTGACCAGGTGATCATCACCTAACCCAGGACATGTTCACTGACCCAACACCTGGAAACTAACCAGGTGAGCATCACCTAACCCAGGACATGTTCACTGACCCAGCACCTGGAAACTGACCAGGTGATCATCACCTAACCCAGGACATGTTCACTGACACAGCACCTGGAAACTGACCAGGTGATCATCACCTAACCCAGGACATGTTCACTGACCCAGCACCTGGAAACTGACCAGGTGATCATCACCTAATCCAGGACATGTTCACTGACCCAGCACCTGGAAACTGACCAGGTGAACATCACCTAACCCAGGACATGTTCACTGACCCAGCACCTGGAAACTGACCAGGTGATCATCACCTAACCCAGGACATGTTCACTGACCCAGTACCTGGAAACTGACCAGGTGATCATCACCTAACCCAGGACATGTTCACTGACCCAGCACCTGGAAACTAACCAGGTGAGCATCACCTAATCCAGAACATGTTCACTGACCCAGCACCTGGAAACTGACCAGGTGATCATCACCTAACCCAGGACATGTTCACTGACCTAGCACCTGGAAACTAACCAGGTGATCATCACCTAACCCAGGACATGTTCACTGACCCAGCACCTGGAAACTGACCAGGTGATCATCACCTAACCCAGGACATGTTCACTGACCCAGTACCTGGAAACTGACCAGGTGATCATCACCTAACCCAGGACATGTTCACTGGCCCAGTACCTGGAAACTAACCAGGTGATCATCACCTAACCCAGGACATGTTCACTGACCCAGCACCTGGAAACTAACCAGGTGATCATCACCTAACCCAGGACATGTTCACTGACCCAGCACCTGGAAACTGACCAGGTAATCATCACCTAACCCAGGACATGTTCACTGACCCAACACCTGGAAACTGACCAGGTAATCATCACCTAACACAGGACATGTTCACTGACACAGTACCTGGAAACTAACCAGGTGATCATCACCTAATCCAGGACATGTTCACTGACCCAGCAGCTGGAAACTGACCAGGTGATCATCACCTAATCCAGGACATGTTCACTGACCCAGCACCTGGAAACTGACCAGGTGATCATCACCTAATCCAGGACATGTTCACTGACCCAGCACCTGGAAACTGACCAGGTGAGCATCACCTAATCCAGGACATGTTCACTGACCCAGTACCTGGAAACTGACCAGGTGATCATCACCTAATCCAGGACATGTTCACTGACCCAGCACCTGGAAACTGACCAGGTGATCATCACCTAATCCAGGACATGTTCACTGACCCAGCACCTGGAAACTGACCAGGTGATCATCGCCTAACCCAGGACATGTTCACTGACCCAGTAACAGGAAACTGACCAGGTGATCATCACCTAATCCAGGACATGTTCACTGACACAGTACCTGGAAACTGACCAGGTGATCATCACCTAACCCAGGACATGTTCACTGACCCAGCACCTGGAAACTGACCAGGTGATCATCACCTAACCCAGGCCATGTTCACTGACCCAGCACCTGGAAACTAACCAGGTGATCATCACCTAACCCAGGACATGTTCACTGACCCAGCACCTGGAAACTGACCAGGTGATCATCACCTAACCCAGGACATGTTCACTGACCCAGTACCTGGAAACTAACCAGGTGATCATCACCTAACCCAGGACATGTTCATTGAACCAGCACCTGGAAACTGACCAGGTGATCATCACCTAACCCAGGACATGTTCACTGACCCAGTACCTGGAAACTGACCAGGTGATCATCACCTAACCCAGGACATGTTCACTGACCCAGTACCTGGAAACTAACCAGGTGTACATCACCTAACCCAGGACATGTTCACTGACCCAGTACCTGGAATCTGACCAGGTGAGCATCGCCTAACCCAGGACATGTTCACTGACACAGCACCTGCAAACTGACCAGCTGAACATCACCTAACCCAGGACATGTTCACTGACCCAGCACCTGGAAACTAACCAAGTGATCATCACCTAACCCAGGACATGTTCACTGACCCAGTACCTGGAAACTAACCAAGTGATCATCACCTAACCCAGGACATGTTCACTGACCCAGTACCTGGAAACTGACCAGGTGATCATCACCTAATCCAGGACATGTTCACTGACCCAGCACCTGGAAACTGACCAGGTGATCATCACCTAACCCAGGACATGTTCACTGACCCAGTACCTGGAATCTGACCAGGTGAGCATCGCCTAACCCAGGACATGTTCACTGACACAGCACCTGGAAACTGACCAGCTGAACATCACCTAACCCAGGACATGTTCACTGACCCAGCACCTGGAAACTAACCAAGTGATCATCACCTAACCCAGGACATGTTCACTGACCCAGTACCTGGAAACTAACCAAGTGATCATCACCTAACCCAGGACATGTTCACTGACCCAGTACCTGGAAACTGACCAGGTGATCATCACCTAATCCAGGACATGTTCACTGACCCAGTACCTGGAAACTGACCAGGTGATCATCACCTAACCCAGGACATGTTCACTGACCCAGCACCTGGAAACTGACCAGGTGATCATCACCTAACCCAGGACATGTTCACTGACCCAGCACCTGGAAACTAACCAGGTGATCATCACCTAACCCAGGACATGTTCACTGACCCAGCACCTGGAAACTAACCAAGTGATCATCACCTAACCCAGGACATGTTCACTGAAACAGTACCTGGAAACTAACCAAGTGATCATCACCTAACCCAGGACATGTTCACTGACCCAGTACCTGGAAACTGACCAGGTGATCATCACCTAATCCAGGACATGTTCACTGACCCAGTACCTGGAAACTGACCAGGTGAACATCACCTAACCCAGGACATGTTCACTGACCCAGCACCTGGAAACTGACCAGGTGATCATCACCTAACCCAGGACATGTTCACTGAAACAGTACCTGGAAACTAACCAAGTGATCATCACCTAATCCAGGACATGTTCACTGACCCAGTACCTGGAAACTGACCAGGTGATCATCACCTAATCCAGGACATGTTCACTGACCCAGTACCTGGAAACTGACCAGGTGATCATCACCTAATCCAGGACATGTTCACTGACCCAGTACCTGGAAACTGACCAGGTGAACATCACCTAACCCAGGACATGTTCACTGACACAGCACCTGGAAACTGACCAGGTGATCATCACCTAACCCAGGACATGTTCACTGACACAGCACCTGGAAACTGACCAGGTGATCATCACCTAATCCAGGACATGTTCACTGACCCAGTACCTGGAAACTGACCAGGTGATCATCACCTAATCCAGGACATGTTCACTGACACAGTACCTGGAAACTGACCAGGTGATCATCACCTAATCCAGGACATGTTCACTGACACAGTACCTGGAAACTAACCAGGTGATCATCACCTAACCCAGGACATGTTCACTGACCCAGTACCTGGAAACTGACCAGGTGATCATCACCTAACCCAGGACATGTTCACTGACCCAGCATCTGGAAACTGACCAGGTGATCATCACCTAACCCAGGACATGTTCACTGACCCAGCACCTGGAAACTGACCAGGTGATCATCACCTAATCCAGGACATGTTCACTGACCCAGTACCTGGAAACTGACCAGGTGATCATCACCTAACCCAGGACATGTTCACTGAACCAGCACCTGGAAACTAACCAGGTGATCATCACCTAACCCAGGACATGTTCACTGACACAGTACCTGGAAACTGACCAGGTGATCATCACCTAACCCAGGACATGTTCACTGACCCAGCACCTGGAAACTAACCAGGTGATCATCACCTAACCCAGGACATGTTCACTGACCCAGTACCTGGAAACTGACCAGGTGATCATCACCTAACCCAGGACATGTTCACTGACCCAGTACCTGGAAACTGACCAGGTGATCATCACCTAACCCAGGACATGTTCACTGACCCAGCACCTGGAAACTGACCAGGTGATCATCACCTAACCCAGGACATGTTCACTGACCCAGTACCTGGAAACTGACCAGGTGATCATCACCTAACCCAGGACATGTTCACTGACCCAGTACCTGGAAACTGACCAGGTGATCATCACCTAACCCAGGACATGTTCACTGACCCAGTACCTGGAAACTGACCAGGTGATCATCACCTAACCCAGGACATGTTCACTGACCCAGTACCTGGAAACTGACCAGGTGATCATCACCTAACCCAGGACATGTTCACTGACCCAGCACCTGGAAACTGACCAGGTGATCATCACCTAACCCAGGACATGTTCACTGACCCAGTACCTGGAAACTGACCAGGTGATCATCACCTAATCCAGGACATGTTCACTGACCCAGTACCTGGAAACTGACCAGGTGATCATCACCTAACCCAGGACATGTTCACTGACCCAGTACCTGGAAACTGACCAGGTGATCATCACCTAACCCAGGTCATGTTCACTGACCCAGTACCTGGAAACTGACCAGGTGATCATCACCTAATCCAGGACATGTTCACTGACACAGCACCTGGAAACTGACCAGGTGATCATCACCTAACCCAGGACATGTTCACTGACCCAGCACCTGGAAACTGACCAGGTGATCATCACCTAATCCAGGACATGTTCACTGACACAGCACCTGGAAACTGACCAGGTGATCATCACCTAACCCAGGTCATGTTCACTGACCCAGTACCTGGAAACTGACCAGGTGATCATCACCTAATCCAGGACATGTTCACTGACACAGCACCTGGAAACTGACCAGGTGATCATCACCTAACCCAGGTCATGTTCACTGACCCAGTACCTGGAAACTGACCAGGTGATCATCACCTAACCCAGGACATGTTCACTGACCTAGCACCTGGAAACTGACCAGGTGATCATCACCTAACCCAGGACATGTTCACTGACACAGCACCTGGAAACTGACCAGGTGATCATCACCTAATCCAGGACATGTTCACTGACACAGCACCTGGAAACTGACCAGGTGATCATCACCTAACCCAGGACATGTTCACTGACCCAGTACCTGGAAACTGACCAGGTGATCATCACCTAACCCAGGACATGTTCACTGACACAGCACCTGGAAACTGACCAGGTGATCATCACCTAACCCAGGTCATGTTCACTGACCCAGTACCTGGAAACTGACCAGGTGATCATCACCTAACCCAGGACATGTTCACTGACACAGCACCTGGAAACTGACCAGGTGATCATCGCCTAACCCAGGACATGTTCACTGACCTAGCACCTGGAAACTGACCAGGTGATCATCACCTAACCCAGGACATGTTCACTGACCCAGTACCTGGAAACTGACCAGGTGATCATCGCCTAACCCAGGACATGTTCACTGACACAGCACCTGGAAACTAACCAGGTGATCATCGCCTAACCCAGGACATGTTCACTGACCCAGCACCTGGAAACTGACCAGGTGATCATCACCTAATCCAGGACATGTTCACTGACCCAGTACCTGGAAACTGACCAGGTGATCATCACCTAACCCAGGACATGTTCACTGACCCAGCACCTGGAAACTGACCAGGTGATCATCACCTAACCCAGGACATGTTCACTGACACAGCACCTGGAAACTGACCAGGTGATCATCACCTAATCCAGGACATGTTCACTGACCCAGCACCTGGAAACTGACCAGGTGATCATCACCTAACCCAGGACATGTTCACTGACCCAGTACCTGGAAACTGACCAGGTGATCATCGCCTAACCCAGGACATGTTCACTGACCCAGTACCTGGAAACTGACCAGGTGATCATCACCTAACCCAGGACATGTTCACTGACACAGCACCTGGAAACTGACCAGGTGATCATCACCTAACCCAGGACATGTTCACTGACCCAGCACCTGGAAACTGACCAGGTGATCATCACCTAATCCAGGACATGTTCACTGACACAGCACCTGGAAACTGACCAGGTGATCATCACCTAATCCAGGACATGTTCACTGACACAGCACCTGGAAACTGACCAGGTGAGCATCACCTAACACAGGACATGTTCACTGACACAGCACCTGGAAACTGACCAGGTGATCATCACCTAACCCAGGACATGTTCACTGACCCAGTGCCTGGAAACTCACCAGGTGATCATCACCTAACCCAGGACATGTTCACTGACCCAGTACCTGGAAACTGACCTGGTGATCATCACCTAACCCAGGACATGTTCACTGACCCAGCACCTGGAAACTGACCAGGTGATCATCACCTAATCCAGGACATGTTCACTGACCCAGCACCTGGAAACTGACCAGGTGATCATCACCTAACCCAGGACATGTTCACTGACCCAGTACCTGGAAACTAACCAGGTGATCATCACCTAATCCAGGACATGTTCACTGACCCAGTACCTGGAAACTAACCAGGTGATCATCACCTAACCCAGGACATGTTCACTGACCCAGTACCTGGAAACTGACCAGGTGATCATCACCTAACCCAGGACATGTTCACTGACCCAGTACCTGGAAACTGACCTGGTGATCATCACCTAACCCAGGACATGTTCACTGACCCAGCACCTGGAAACTGACCAGGTGATCATCACCTAATCCAGGACATGTTCACTGACCCAGCACCTGGAAACTGACCAGGTGATCATCACCTAACCCAGGACATGTTCACTGACCCAGTACCTGGAAACTAACCAGGTGATCATCACCTAATCCAGGACATGTTCACTGACCCAGTACCTGGAAACTAACCAGGTGATCATCACCTAACCCAGGACATGTTCACTGACCCAGTACCTGGAAACTGACCAGGTGATCATCACCTAACCCAGGACATGTTCACTGACCCAGCACCTGGAAACTGACCAGGTGATCATCACCTAATCCAGGACATGTTCACTGACACAGCACCTGGAAACTGACCAGGTGATCATCACCTAATCCAGGACATGTTCACTGACACAGCACCTGGAAACTGACCAGGTGAGCATCACCTAACACAGGACATGTTCACTGACACAGCACCTGGAAACTGACCAGGTGATCATCACCTAACCCAGGACATGTTCACTGACCCAGTGCCTGGAAACTCACCAGGTGATCATCACCTAACCCAGGACATGTTCACTGACCCAGTACCTGGAAACTGACCTGGTGATCATCACCTAACCCAGGACATGTTCACTGACCCAGCACCTGGAAACTGACCAGGTGATCATCACCTAATCCAGGACATGTTCACTGACCCAGCACCTGGAAACTGACCAGGTGATCATCACCTAACCCAGGACATGTTCACTGACCCAGTACCTGGAAACTAACCAGGTGATCATCACCTAATCCAGGACATGTTCACTGACCCAGTACCTGGAAACTAACCAGGTGATCATCACCTAACCCAGGACATGTTCACTGACCCAGTACCTGGAAACTGACCAGGTGATCATCACCTAACCCAGGACATGTTCACTGACCCAGCACCTGGAAACTGACCAGGTGATCATCACCTAACCCAGGACATGTTCACTGACACAGTACCTGGAATCTGACCAGGTGATCATCACCTAATCCAGGACATGTTCACTGACCCAGCACCTGGAAACTGACCAGGTGATCATCACCTAACACAGGACATGTTCACTGACCCAGTACCTGGAAACTAACCAGGTGATCATCACCTAATCCAGGACATGTTCACTGAACCAGCACCTGGAAACTGACCAGGTGATCATCACCTAACCCAGGACATGTTCACTGACCCAGTACCTGGAAACTGACCAGGTGATCATCGCCTAATCCAGGACATGTTCACTGACCCAGTACCTGGAAACTGACCAGGTGATCATCACCTAACCCAGGACATGTTCACTGACCCAGTACCTGGAAACTGACCAGGTGATCATCACCTAATCCAGGACATGTTCACTGACACAGCACCTGGAAACTAACCAGGTGATCATCACCTAACCCAGGACATGTTCACTGACCCAGCAACTGGAAACTGACCAGGTGATCATCACCTAATCCAGTACATGTTCACTGACCCAGTACCTGGAAACTGACCAGGTGATCATCACCTAACTCAGGACATGTTCACTGACCCAGCACCTGGAAACTGACCAGGTGATCATCACCTAACCCAGGACATGTTCACTGACCCAGTACCTGGAAACTGACCAGGTGATCATCACCTAATCCAGGACATGTTCACTGACACAGCACCTGGAAACTAACCAGGTGATAATCACCTAACCCAGGACATGTTCACTGACCCAGCAACTGGAAACTGACCAGGTGATCATCACCTAATCCAGGACATGTTCACTGACCCAGTACCTGGAAACTGACCAGGTGATCATCGCCTAATCCAGGACATGTTCACTGACCCAGCACCTGGAAACTGACCAGGTGATCATCACCTAACTCAGGACATGTTCACTGACCCAGCACCTGGAAACTGACCAGGTGATCATCACCTAATCCAGGACATGTTCACTGACCCAGTACCTGGAAACTGACCAGGTGATCATCACCTAATCCAGGACATGTTCACTGAACCAGCACCTGGAAACTGACCAGGTGATCATCACCTAACCCAGGACATGTTCACTGACCCAGTACCTGGAAACTGACCAGGTGATCATCGCCTAATCCAGGACATGTTCACTGACCCAGTACCTGGAAACTGACCAGGTGATCATCACCTAACCCAGGACATGTTCACTGACCCAGTACCTGGAAACTGACCAGGTGATCATCACCTAATCCAGGACATGTTCACTGACACAGCACCTGGAAACTAACCAGGTGATCATCACCTAACTCAGGACATGTTCACTGACCCAGCAACTGGAAACTGACCAGGTGATCATCACCTAATCCAGGACATGTTCACTGACCCAGTACCTGGAAACTGACCAGGTGATCATCACCTAATCCAGGACATGTTCACTGACCCAGTACCTGGAAACTGACCAGGTGATCATCACCTAACCCAGGACATGTTCACTGACCCAGTACCTGGAAACTGACCAGGTGATCATCACCTAATCCAGGACATGTTCACTGACCCAGTACCTGGAAACTGACCAGGTGAGCATCACCTAACCCAGGACATGTTCACTGACACAGCACCTGGAAACTAACCAGGTGATCATCACCTAACCCAGGACATGTTCACTGACCCAGCAACTGGAAACTGACCAGGTGATCATCACCTAATCCAGGACATGTTCACTGACCCAGTACCTGGAAACTGACCAGGTGATCATCGCCTAATCCAGGACATGTTCACTGACCCAGCACCTGGAAACTGACCAGGTGATCATCACCTAACTCAGGACATGTTCACTGACCCAGCACCTGGAAACTGACCAGGTGATCATCACCTAATCCAGGACATGTTCACTGACCCAGTACCTGGAAACTGACCAGGTGATCATCACCTAACTCAGGACATGTTCACTGACCCAGCACCTGGAAACTGACCAGGTGATCATCACCTAATCCAGGACATGTTCACTGACCCAGCACCTGGAAACTGACCAGGTGATCATCGCCTAACCCAGGACATGTTCACTGACGCAGTACCTGGAAACTAACCATGTGATCATCACCTAACCCAGGACATGTTCACTGACCCAGTACCTGGAAACTAACCAGGTGAACATCACCTAATCCAGGACATGTTCACTGACACAGCACCTGGAAACTAACCAGGTGATCATCAACTAACCCAGGACATGTTCACTGACCCAGCAACTGGAAACTGACCAGGTGATCATCACCTAATCCAGGACATGTTCACTGACCCAGCACCTGGAAACTGACCAGGTGATCATCACCTAACCCAGGACATGTTCACTGACCCAGTACCTGGAAACTAACCAGGTGAACATCACCTAATCCAGGACATGTTCACTGACACAGCACCTGGAAACTGACCAGGTGATCATCACCTAATCCAGGACATGTTCACTGACACAGCACCTGGAAACTGACCAGGTGATCATCACCTAATCCAGGACATGTTCACTGACACAGCACCTGGAAACTAACCAGGTGATCATCACCTAACCCAGGACATGTTCACTGACCCAGCAACTGGAAACTGACCAGGTGATCATCACCTAATCCAGGACATGTTCACTGACCCAGCACCTGGAAACTGACCAGGTGATCATCACCTAACCCAGGACATGTTCACTGACCCAGTACCTGGAAACTAACCAGGTGAACATCACCTAATCCAGGACATGTTCACTGACACAGCACCTGGAAACTGACCAGGTGATCATCACCTAACCCAGGACATGTTCACTGACCCAGTACCTGGAAACTGACCAGGTGATCATCACCTAACCCAGGACATGTTCACTGACCCAGCACCTGGAAACTAACCAGGTGATCATCACCTAATCCAGGACATGTTCACTGACCCAGTACCTGGAAACTGAACAGGTGATCATCACCTAACCCAGGACATGTTCACTGACCCAGCACCTGGAAACTGACCAGGTGATCATCACCTAATCCAGGACATGTTCACTGACCCAGCACCTGGAAACTGACCAGGTGATCATCACCTAATCCAGGACATGTTCACTGACTTAGCACCTGGAAACTGACCAGGTGAGCATCACCTAATCCAGGACATGTTCACTGACCCAGTACCTGGAATCTGACCAGGTGAGCATCGCCTAACCCAGGACATGTTCACTGACCCAGCACCTGGAAACTGACCAGGTGATCATCACCTAACCCAGGACATGTTCACTGACCCAGTACCTGGAATCTGACCAGGTGAGCATCGCCTAACCCAGGACATGTTCACTGACACAGCACCTGGAAACTGACCAGCTGAACATCACCTAACCCAGGACATGTTCACTGACCCAGCACCTGGAAACTAACCAAGTGATCATCACCTAACCCAGGACATGTTCACTGACCCAGTACCTGGAAACTAACCAAGTGATCATCACCTAACCCAGGACATGTTCACTGACACAGTACCTGGAAACTGACCAGGTGATCATCACCTAATCCAGGACATGTTCACTGACCCAGTACCTGGAAACTAACCAGGTGATCATCACCTAATCCGGGACATGTTCACTGACCCAGTAACAGGAAACTGACCAGGTGATCATCACCTAACCCAGGACATGTTCACTGACCCAGTAACAGGAAACTGACCAGGTGATCATCACCTAATCCAGGACATGTTCACTGACCCAGTAACAGGAAACTGACCAGGTGATCATCACCTAACCCAGGACATGTTCACTGACCCAGTACCTGGAAACTGACCAGGTGATCATCACCTAATCCAGGACATGTTCACTGACCCAGCACCTGGAAAATAACCAGGTGATCATCACCTAACCCAGGACATGTTCACTGACCTAGCACCTGGAAACTGACCAGGTGATCATCACCTAACCCAGGACATGTTCACTGACCCAGCACCTGGAAACTGACCAGGTGATCATCACCTAACCCAGGACATGTTCACTGACACAGCACCTGGAAACTGACCAGGTGATCATCACCTAACCCAGGACATGTTCACTGACCCAGCACCTGGAAACTGACCAGGTGATCATAACCTAATCCAGGACATGTTCACTGACCCAGCACCTGGAAACTGACCAGGTGATCATCACCTAACCCAGGACATGTTCACTGACCCAGTACCTGGAAACTGACCAGGTGATCATCACCTAATCCAGGACATGTTCACTGAACCAGCACCTGGAAACTAACCAGGTGATCATCGCCTAATCCAGGACATGTTCACTGACCCAGTACCTGGAAACTGACCAGGTGATCATCACCTAACCCAGGACATGTTCACTGACACAGCACCTGGAAACTGACCAGGTGATCATCACCTAATCCAGGACATGTTCACTGATCCAGCACCTGGAAACTAACCAGGTGATCATCACCTAATCCAGGACATGTTCACTGACCCAGTACCTGGAAACTGACCAGGTGATCATCACCTAACCCAGGACATGTTCACTGACCCAGCACCTGGAAACTGACCAGGTGATCATCACCTAACCCAGGACATGTTCACTGACCCAGCACCTGGAAACTGACCAGGTGATCATCACCTAACCCAGGACATGTTCACTGACCCAGCACCTGGAAACTGACCAGGTGATCATCGCCTAATCCAGGACATGTTCACTGACCCAGCACCTGGAAACTGACCAGGTGAGCATCACCTAATCCAGGACATGTTCACTGACCCAGCACCTGGAAACTGACCAGATGATCATCACCTAACCCAGGACATGTTCACTGACACAGTACCTGGAAACTGACCAGGTGATCATCGCCTAATCCAGGACATGTTCACTGACCCAGCACCTGGAAACTGACCAGGTGATCATCACCTAATCCAGGACATGTTCACTGACACAGTACCTGGAAACTAACCAGGTGATCATCACCTAACCCAGGACATGTTCACTGACCCAGCACCTGGAAACTGACCAGGTGATCATCACCTAACCCAGGACATGTTCACTGACACAGTACCTGGAAACTGACCAGGTGATCATCACCTAATCCAGGACATGTTCACTGACACAGTACCTGGAAACTAACCAGGTGATCATCACCTAACCCAGGACATGTTCACTGACCCAGCACCTGGAAACTGACCAGGTGATCATCACCTAACCCAGGACATGTTCACTGACACAGCACCTGGAAACTAACCAAGTGATCATCACCTAATCCAGGACATGTTCACTGACCCAGCACCTGGAAACTAACCAAGTGATCATCACCTAACCCAGGACATGTTCACTGACCCAGCACCTGGAAACTGACCAGGTGATCATCACCTAATCCAGGACATGTTCACTGACTTAGCACCTGGAAACTGACCAGGTGAGCATCACCTAATCCAGGACATGTTCACTGACCCAACACCTGGAAACTGACCAGGTAATCATCACCTAACCCAGGACATGTTCACTGACCCAGCACCTGGAAACTAACCAGGTGATCATCACCTAATCCAGGACATGTTCACTGACCCAGCACCTGGAAACTGACCAGGTGATCATCACCTAACCCAGGACATGTTCACTGACCCAGCACCTGGAAACTAACCAGGTGATCATCACCTAATCCAGGACATGTTCACTGACCCAACACCTGGAAACTGACCAGGTGATCATCACCTAACCCAGGACATGTTCACTGACCCAGTACCTGGAATCTGACCAGGTGAGCATCGCCTAACCCAGGACATGTTCACTGACACAGCACCTGGAAACTGACCAGCTGAACATCACCTAACCCAGGACATGTTCACTGACCCAGCACCTGGAAACTAACCAAGTGATCATCACCTAACCCAGGACATGTTCACTGACCCAGTACCTGGAAACTGACCAGGTGATCATCACCTAACCCAGGACATGTTCACTGACCCAGTACCTGGAAACTAACCAGGTGATCATCACCTAACCCAGGACATGTTCACTGACCCAGCACCTGGAAACTGACCAGGTGATCATCACCTAATCCAGGACATGTTCACTGACCCAGTACCTGGAAACTAACCAGGTGATCATCACCTAACCCAGGACATGTTCACTGACCCAGCACCTGGAAACTGACCAGGTGATCATCACCTAATCCAGGACATGTTCACTGACCCAGTACCTGGAAACTAACCAGGTGATCATCACCTAACCCAGGACATGTTCACTGACCCAGCACCTGGAAACTGACCAGGTGATCATCACCTAATCCAGGACATGTTCACTGACCCAGTACCTGGAAACTGACCAGGTGATCATCACCTAACCCAGGACATGTTCACTGACCCAGTACCTGGAAACTAACCAGGTGAGCATCACCTAACCCAGGACATGTTCACTGACCCAGTACCTGGAAACTGACCAGGTGATCATCACCTAACCCAGGACATGTTCACTGACCCAGTACCTGGAAACTAACCAGGTGAGCATCACCTAACCCAGGACATGTTCACTGACCCAGTACCTGGAAACTGACCAGGTGATCATCACCTAACCCAGGACATGTTCACTGACACAGCACCTGGAAACTAACCAGGTGATCTCCACCTAACCCAGGACATGTTCACTGACCCAGTACCTGGAAACTGACCAGGTGATCATCACCTAACCCAGGACATGTTCACTGACACAGCACCTGGAAACTGACCAGGTGATCATCACCTAATCCAGGACATGTTCACTGACCCAGTACCTGGAAACTAACCAGGTGATCATCACCTAACCCAGGACATGTTCACTGACCCAGCACCTGGAAACTGACCAGGTGATCATCACCTAACACAGGACATGTTCACTGACCCAGTACCTGGAAACTGACCAGGTGATCATCACCTAATCCAGGACATGTTCACTGACCCAGCACCTGGAAACTGACCAGGTGATCATCACCTAACCCAGGACATGTTCACTGACACAGCACCTGGAAACTCACCAGGTGATCATCACCTAACCCAGGACATGTTCACTGACCCAGCACCTGGAAACTGACCAGGTGATCATCACCTAACCCAGGACATGTTCACTGAACCAGCAGCTGGAAACTGACCAGGTGATCATCACCTAACACAGGACATGTTCACTGACCCAGCACCTGGAAACTGACCAGGTGATCATCACCTAATCCAGGACATGTTCACTGACCCAGCACCTGGAAACTGACCAGGTGATCATCACCTAACCCAGGACATGCTCACTGACACAGCACCTGGAAACTGACCAGGTGATCATCACCTAACACAGGACATGTTCACTGATCCAGTACCTGGAAACTGACCAGGTGATCATCACCTAACCCAGGACATGTTCACTGACACAGCACCTGGAAACTCACCAGGTGATCATCACCTAACCCAGGACATGTTCACTGACCCAGTACCTGGAAACTGACCAGGTGATCATCACCTAATCCAGGACATGTTCACTGACCCAGTACCTGGAAACTGACCAGGTGATCATCACCTAACCCAGGACATGTTCACTGACCCAGTACCTGGAATCTGACCAGGTGATCATCACCTAATCCAGGACATGTTCACTGACCCAGCACCTGGAAACTGACCAGGTGATCATCACCTAACCCAGCACATGTTCACTGACACAGTACCTGGAAACTGACCAGGTGATCATCACCTAACCCAGGACATGTTCACTGACACAGTACCTGGAAACTGACCAGGTGATCATCACCTAATCCAGGACATGTTCACTGACCCAGCACCTGGAAACTAACCAGGTGATCATCACCTAACCCAGGACATGTTCACTGACCCAGCACCTGGAAACTGACCAGGTGATCATCACCTAACCCAGGACATGTTCACTGACCCAGTACCTGGAAACTAACCAGGTGATCATCACCTAACCCAGGACATGTTCACTGACCCAGCACCTGGAAACTGACCAGGTGATCATCACCTAACCCAGGACATGTTCACTGACCTAGCACCTGGAAACTAACCAGGTGATCATCACCTAACCCAGGACATGTTCACTGACCCAGTACCTGGAAACTGACCAGGTGATCATCGCCTAACCCAGGACATGTTCACTGACCCAGCACCTGGAAACTGACCAGGTGATCATCACCTAACCCAGGACATGTTCACTGACCCAGTACCTGGAAACTGACCAGGTGATCATCACCTAACCCAGGACATGTTCACTGACCCAGTACCTGGAAACTGACCAGGTGATCATCACCTAACCCAGGACATGTTCACTGACCCAGCACCTGGAAACTGACCAGGTGATCATCACCTAACCCAGGACATGTTCACTGACCCAGTACCTGGAAACTAACCAGGTGATCATTACCTAATCCAGGACATGTTCACTGACACAGTACCTGGAAACTGACCAGGTGATCATCACCTAACACAGGACATGTTCACTGACACAGTACCTGGAAACTGACCAGGTGATCATCACCTAATCCAGGACATGTTCACTGACCCAGTACCTGGAAACTGACCAGGTGATCATCACCTAATCCAGGATATGTTCACTGACCCAGTACCTGGAAACTAACCAGGTGATCATCACCTAATCCAGGACATGTTCACTGACCCAGTACCTGGAAACTGACCAGGTGATCATCACATAACCCACGACATGTTCACTGATACAGTACCTGGAAACTGACCAGGTGAGCATCACCTAACCCAGGACATGTTCACTGACACAGCACCTGGAAACTAACCAGGTGATCATCACCTAATCCAGGACATGTTCACTGACCCAGTACCTGGAAACTGACCAGGTGATCATCACCTAATCCAGGACATGTTCACTGACCCAGTACCTGGAAACTAACCAGGTGATCATCACCTAATCCAGGACATGTTCACTGACCCAGCACCTGGAAACTGACCAGGTGATCATCACCTAATCCAGGACATGTTCACTGACCCAGCACCTGGAAACTGACCAGGTGATCATCACCTAATCCAGGGCATGTTCACTGACCCAGTACCTGGAAACTGACCAGGTGATCATCACCTAACCCAGGACATGTTCACTGACACAGCACCTGGAAACTGACCAGGTGATCATCACCTAATCCAGGACATGTTCACTGACCCAGTACCTGGAAACTGACCAGGTGATCATCACCTAATCCAGGATATGTTCACTGACCCAGTACCTGGAAACTAACCAGGTGATCATCACCTAATCCAGGACATGTTCACTGACCCAGTACCTGGAAACTGACCAGGTGATCATCACCTAACCCAGGACATGTTCACTGACCCAGTAACTGGAAACTGACCAGGTGTACATCACCTAACCCAGGACATGTTCACTGACCCAGTACCTGGAAACTGACCAGGTGATCATCACCTAATCCAGGACATGTTCACTGACCCAGTACCTGGAAACTGACCAGGTGATCATCACCTAACCCAGGACATGTTCACTGACCCAGCACCTGGAAACTGACCAGGTGATCATCACCTAACCCAGGACATGTTCACTGACACAGCACCTGGAAACTGACCAGGTGATCATCACCTAACCCAGGACATGTTCACTGAACCAGTACCTGGAAACTGACCAGGTGTACATCACCTAACCCAGGACATGTTCACTGACCCAGTACCTGGAAACTAACCAGGTGATCATCACCTAACCCAGGACATGTTCACTGACCCAGCACCTGGAAACTGACCAGGTGATCATCACCTAACCCAGGACATGTTCACTGACCCAGCACCTGGAAACTGACCAGGTGATCATCACCTAACCCAGGACATGTTCACTGACACAGCACCTGGAAACTGACCAGGTGATCATCACCTAACCCAGGACATGTTCACTGACCCAGTACCTGGAAACTGACCAGGTGATCATCACCTAATCCAGGACATGTTCACTGAACCAGTACCTGGAAACTGACCAGGTGATCATCACCTAACCCAGGACATGTTCACTGACCCAGCACCTGGAAACTGACCAGGTGATCATCACCTAACCCAGGACATGTTCACTGACACAGCACCTGGAAACTGACCAGGTGAGCATCACCTAATCCGGGACATGTTCACTGACCCAGTACCTGGAAACTGACCAGGTGATCATCACCTAACCCAGGACATGTTCACTGACCCAGTACCTGGAAACTGACCAGGTGATCATCGCCTAATCCAGGACATGTTCACTGACACAGCACCTGGAAACTGACCAGGTGATCATCACCTAACCCAGGACATGTTCACTGACCCAGTACCTGGAAACTGACCAGGTGATCATCACCTAACCCAGGACATGTTCACTGACACAGCACCTGGAAACTAACCAGGTGATCATCGCCTAATCCGGGACATGTTCACTGACCCAGTACCTGGAAACTGACCAGGTGATCATCACCTAACCCAGGACATGTTCACTGACCCAGCACCTAGAAACTGACCAGGTGATCATCACCTAACCCAGGACATGTTCACTGACCCAGCACCTAGAAACTGACCAGGTGATCATCGCCTAACCCAGGACATGTTCACTGACCCAGCACCTGGAAACTGACCAGGTGATCATCACCTAACCCAGGACATGTTCACTGACCCAGTACCTGGAAACTGACCAGGTGTACATCACCTAACCCAGGACATGTTCACTGACCTAGCACCTGGAAACTGACCAGGTGTACATCACCTAATCCAGGACATGTTCACTGACCCAGCACCTGGAAACTGACCAGGTGATCATCACCTAACCCAGGACATGTTCACTGACCCAGTACCTGGAAACTGACCAGGTGTACATCACCTAACCCATGACATGTTCACTGACCCAGTACCTGGAAACTGACCAGGTGATCATCACCTAACCCAGGACATGTTCACTGACCCAGCACCTGGAAACTGACCAGGTGATCATCACCTAACCCAGGACATGTTCACTGACCCAGTACCTGGAAACTGACCAGGTGATCATCACCTAACCCAGGACATGTTCACTGACCCAGCACCTGGAAACTGACCAGGTGATCATCACCTAATCCAGGACATGTTCACTGACCCAGCACCTGGAATCTAACCAGGTGATCATCACCTAACCCAGGACATGTTCACTGACCCAGTACCTGGAAACTGACCAGGTGATCATCACCTAATCCAGGACATGTTCACTGACCCAGCACCTGGAAACTGACCAGGTGATCATCACCTAACCCAGGACATGTTCACTGACCCAGTACCTGGAAACTGACCAGGTGATCATCGCCTAATCCAGGACATGTTCACTGACCCAGAACCTGGAAACTGACCAGGTGAGCATCACCTAACCCAGGACATGTTCACTGACACAGTACCTGGAAACTGACCAGGTGATCATCACCTAACCCAGGACATGTTCACTGACACAGCACCTGGAAACTGACCAGGTGATCATCACCTAACCCAGGACATGTTCACTGACCCAGCACCTGGAAACTGACCAGGTGATCATCACCTAACCCAGGACATGTTCACTGACACAGTACCTGGAAACTGACCAGGTGATCATCACCTAACCCAGGACATGTTCACTGACCCAGCACCTGGAAACTGACCAGGTGATCATCACCTAACCCAGGACATGTTCACTGACACAGCACCTGGAAACTAACCAGGTGATCATCACCTAACCCAGGACATGTTCACTGACCCAGCACCTGGAAACTGACCAGGTGATCATCACATAACCCAGGACATGTTCACTGACCCAGCACCTAGAAACTGACCAGGTGATCATCACCTAACCCAGGACATGTTCACTGACCCAGCACCTAGAAACTGACCAGGTGATCATCGCCTAACCCAGGACATGTTCACTGACCCAGCACCTGGAAACTAACCAGGTGATCATCACCTAACCCAGGACATGTTCACTGACCCAGCACCTGGAAACTAACCAGGTGAGCATCGCCTAACCCAGGACATGTTCACTGACACAGCACCTGGAAACTGACCAGGTGATCATCACCTAACCCAGGACATGTTCACTGACCCAGTACCTGGAAACTGACCAGGTGATCATCACCTAACCCAGGACATGTTCACTGACCCAGTACCTGGAAACTGACCAGGTGATCATCGCCTAACCCAGGACATGTTCACTGACCCAGCACCTGGAAACTGACCAGGTGATCATCGCCTAACCCAGGACATGTTCACTGACCCAGCACCTGGAAACTGACCAGGTGATCATCACCTAACCCAGGACATGTTCACTGACACAGCACCTGGAAACTGACCAGGGGTGATCATCACCTAATCCAGGACATGTTCACTGACCCAGCACCTGGAAACTGACCAGGTGATCATCACCTAACCCAGGACATGTTCACTGACCCAGTACCTGGAAACTGACCAGGTGATCATCACCTAACCCAGGACATGTTCACTGACACAGTACCTGGAAACTGACCAGGTGATCATCACCTAACCCAGGACATGTTCACTGACACAGCACCTGGAAACTAACCAGATGATCATCACCTAACCCAGGACATGTTCACTGACCCAGCACCTGGAAACTAACCAGGGGTGATCATCACCTAACCCAGGACATGTTCACTGACACAGCACCTGGAAACTAACCAGATGATCATCACCTAACCCAGGACATGTTCACTAACCCAGCACCTGGAAACTAACCAGGTGTACAAAACCTAACCCAGGACATGTTCACTGAACCAGCACCTGGAAACTGACCAGCTGTACAACACCTAACCCAGGACATGTTCACTGACCCAGCACCTGGAAACTAACCAGGTGATCATCACCTAACCCAGGACATGTTCACTGACACAGCACCTGGAAACTGACCAGGTGATCATCACCTAACCCAGGACATGTTCACTGACCCAGTACCTGGAAACTGACCAGGTGATCATCACCTAATCCAGGACATGTTCACTGACACAGCACTTGGAAACTGACCAGGTGATCATCACCTAATCCAGGACATGTTCACTGACCCAGCAACTGGAAACTGACCAGGTGTGATCATCACCTAACCCAGGACATGTTCACTGACCCAGTACCTGGAAACTGACCAGGTGATCATCACCTAACCCAGGACATGTTCACTGACCCAGTACCTGGAATCTGACCAGGTGATCATCACCTAATCCAGGACATGTTCACTGACCCAGCACCTGGAAACTGACCAGGTGATCATCACCTAACCCAGGACATGTTCACTGACACAGCACCTGGAAACTGACCAGGTGATCATCACCTAATCCAGGACATGTTCACTGACCCAGCACCTGGAAACTGACCAGGTGAACATCACCTAACCCAGGACATGTTCACTGACACAGCACCTGGAAACTAACCAGGTGATCATCACCTAACCCAGGACATGTTCACTGACACAGCACCTGGAAACTGACCAGGTGATCATCACCTAACCCAGGACATGTTCACTGACCCAGTACCTGGAAACTGACCAGGTGATCATCACCTAATCCTGGACATGTTCACTGACACAGCACTTGGAAACTGACCAGGTGATCATCACCTAATCCAGGACATGTTCACTGACCCAGCAACTGGAAACTGACCAGGGGTGATCATCACCTAATCCAGGACATGTTCACTGACACAGCACTTGGAAACTGACCAGGTGATCATCACCTAATCCAGGACATGTTCACTGACCCAGCAACTGGAAACTGACCAGGGGTGATCATCACCTAACCCAGGACATGTTCACTGACCCAGTACCTGGAAACTGACCAGGTGATCATCACCTAACCCAGGACATGTTCACTGACCCAGTACCTGGAAACTGACCAGGTGATCATCACCTAACCCAGGACATGTTCACTGACCCAGTACCTGGAAACTGACCAGGTGATCATCACCTAATCCAGGACATGTTCACTGACCCAGCACCTGGAAACTGACCAGGTGATCATCACCTAACCCAGGACATGTTCACTGACACAGCACCTGGAAACTGACCAGGTGATCATCACCTAATCCAGGACATGTTCACTGACCCAGCACCTGGAAACTGACCAGGTGAACATCACCTAACCCAGGACATGTTCACTGACACAGCACCTGGAAACTAACCAGGTGATCATCACCTAACCCAGGACATGTTCACTGACACAGCACCTGGAAACTGACCAGGTGATCATCACCTAACCCAGGACATGTTCACTGACACAGCACCTGGAAACTAACCAGGTGATTATCACCTAACCCAGGACATGTTCACTGACACAGCACCTGGAAACTAACAAGGTGATCATCACCTAACCCAGGACATGTTCACTGACCCAGCACCTGGAAACTGACCAGGTGATCATCACCTAACCCAGGACATGTTCACTGACCCAGTACCTGGAATCTAACCAGGTGATCATCGCCTAACCCAGGACATGTTCACTGACACAGCACCTGGAAACTGACCAGTTGATCATCACCTAATCCAGGACATGTTCACTGACCCAGCACCTGGAAACTGACCAGGTGATCATCACCTAACCCAGGACATGTTCACTGACCCAGTACCTGGAAACTAACCAGGTGATCATCAGCTAACCCAGGACATGTTCACTGACCCAGTACCTGGAAACTGACCAGGTTTTCATCGCCTAATCCAGGACATGTTCACTGACCCAGCACCTGGAAACTGACCAGGTGAGCATCACCTAACCCAGGACATGTTCACTGACCCAGCACCTGGAAACTGACCAGGTGAGCATCACCTAATCCAGGACATGTTCACTGACCCAGCACCTGGAAACTGACCAGGTGATCATCACCTAACCCAGGACATGTTCACTGAACCAGCACCTGGAAACTGACCAGGTGAGCATCACCTAATCCAGGACATGTTCACTGACCCAGCACCTGGAAACTGACCAGGTGATCATCACCTAACCCAGGACATGTTCACTGACACAGTACCTGGAAACTGACCAGGTGATCATCACCTAACCCAGGACATGTTCACTGAACCAGCACCTGGAAACTGACCAGGTGAGCATCACCTAATCCAGGACATGTTCACTGATCCAGCACCTGGAAACTGACCAGGTGATCATCACCTAACCCAGGACATGTTCACTGACACAGCACCTGGAAACTAACCAGGTGATCATCACCTAACCCAGGACATGTTCACTGACTCAGCACCTGGAAACTGATCAGGTGATCATCACCTAACCCAGGACATGTTCACTGACTCACACCTGGAAACTCACCAGGTGATCATCACCTAACCCAGGACATGTTCACTGACCCAGCACCTGGAAACAGACCAGGTGATCATCACCTAACACAGGACATGTTCACTGACCCAGCACCTGGAAACTGACCAGGTGATCATCACCTAATCCAGGACATGTTCACTGACCCAGTACCTGGAAACTGACCAGGTGATCATCGCCTAATCCAGGACATGTTCACTGACCCAGCACCTGGAAACTGACCAGGTGATCATCACCTAATCCAGGACATGTTCACTGACCCAGCACCTGGAAACTAACCAGGTGATCATCACCTAATCCAGGACATGTTCACTGACCCAGTACCTGGAAACTAACCAGGTGATCCTCAACTAATCCAGGACATGTTCACTGACCCAGCACCTGGAAACTGACCAGGTGATCATCACCTCACCCAGGACATGTTCACTGACCAAGCACCTGGAAACTAACCAGTTCATCATCACCTCACCCAGGACATGTTCACTGACCCAGTACCTGGAAACTAACCAGGTGATCCTCACCTAATCCAGGACATGTTCACTGACCCAGCACCTGGAAACTGACCAGGTGATCATCACCTCACCCAGGACATGTTCACTGACACTGCACCTGGAAACTGACCAGGTGATCATCACCTAATCCAGGACATGTTCACTGACATAACACCTGGAAACTAACCAGGTGATCATCACCTAACCCAGGACATGTTCACTGACCCAGCACCTGGAAACTGACCAGGTGATCATCACCTAATCCAGGACATGTTCACTGACATAACACCTGGAAACTAACCAGGTGATCATCACCTAACCCAGGACATGTTCACTGACCCAGCACCTGGAAACTGACCAGGTGATCATCACCTAATCCAGGACATGTTCACTGACCCAGCACCTGGAAACTGACCAGGTGATCATCACCTAATCCAGGACATGTTCACTGACATAACACCTGGAAACTAACCAGGTGATCATCACCTAACCCAGGACATGTTCACTGACCCAGTAACAGGAAACTGACCAGGTGATCATCACCTAACCCAGTACATGTTCACTGACACAGCACCTGGAAACTAACCAGGTGATCATCACCTAACCCAGGACATGTTCACTGACCCAGCACCTGGAAACTGACCAGGTGATCATCGCCTAACCCAGGACATGTTCACTGACCCAGTACCTGGAAACTGACCAGGTGATCATCACCTAACCCAGGACATGTTCACTGACGAGCACCTGGAAACTGACCATGTGAACATCACCTAACCCAGGACATGTTCACTGACCCAGCACCTGGAATCTAACCAGGTGATCATCACCTAACCCAGGACATGTTCACTGACACAGCACCTGGAAACTGACCAGGTGAGCATCACCTAACCCAGGACATGTTCACTGACACAGCAACTGGAAACTGACCAGGTGAACATCACCTAACCCAGGACATGTTCACTGACCCAGCACCTGGAAACTGACCAGGTGAACATCACGTAACCCAGGACATGTTCATTGACACAGCACCTGGAAACTGACCAGCTGAACATCACCTAATCCAGGACATGTTCACTGACACAACAGCTGGAAAATGACCAGGTGATCAGCGCCTAATCCAGGACATGTTCACTGACCCAGCACCTGGAAACTGACCAGGTGATCATCACCTAATCCAGGACATGTTCACTGACCCAGCACCTGGAAACTGACCAGGTGATCATCACCTAATCCAGGACATGTTCACTGACATAACACCTGGAAACTAACCAGGTGATCATCGCCTAATCCAGGACATGTTCACTGACACAGCACCTGGAAACTGACCAGGTGAGCATCACCTAACCCAGGACATGTTCACTGACACAGCACCTGGAAACTGACCAGGTAATCATCACCTAACCCAGGACATGTTCACTGACACAGCACCTGGAAACTAACCAGGTGATCATCACCTAACCCAGGACATGTTCACTGACCCAGTACCTGGAAACTAACCAGGTGATCATCACCTAACCCAGGACATGTTCACTGACCCAGCACCTGGAAACTAACCAGGTGATCATCACCTAACCCAGGACATGTTCACTGACCCAGCACCTGGAAACTAACCAGGTGATCATCACCTAATCCAGGACATGTTCACTGACATAACACCTGGAAACTAACCAGGTGATCATCGCCTAATCCAGGACATGTTCACTGACACAGCACCTGGAAACTGACCAGGTAATCATCACCTAACCCGGGACATGTTCACTGACACAGCACCTGGAAACTAACCAGGTGATCATCACCTAACCCAGGACATGTTCACTGACCCAGTACCTGGAAACTAACCAGGTGATCATCACCTAACCCAGGACATGTTCACTGACCCAGCACCTGGAAACTGACCAGGTGATCATCACCTAACCCAGGACATGTTCACTGACCCAGCACCTGGAAACTGACCAGGTGATCATCACCTAACCCAGGACATGTTCACTGACCCAGTACCTGGAAACTAACCAGGTGATCATCGCCTAATCCAGGACATGTTCACTGACACAGCACCTGGAAACTGACCAGGTGATCATCACCTAACCCAGGACATGTTCACTGACCCAGCACCTGGAAACTGACCAGATAATCATCACCTAACCCAGGACATGTTCACTGACCCAGCACCTGGAAACTAACCAGGTGATCATCACCTAACCCAGGACATGTTCACTGACCCAGTACCTGGAAACTGACCAGGTGATCATCACCTAACCCAGGACATGTTCACTGACCCAGCACCTGGAAACTAACCAGGTGATCATCGCCTAATCCAGGACATGTTCACTGACCCAGCACCTGGAAACTGACCAGGTGATCATCACCTAACCCAGGACATGTTCACTGACCCAGCACCTGGAAACTGACCAGGTGATCATCACCTAACCCAGGACATGTTCACTGACCCAGCACCTGGAAACTAACCAGGTGATCATCGCCTAATCCAGGACATGTTCACTGACCCAGCACCTGGAAACTAACCAGGTGATCATCACCTAATCCAGGACATGTTCACTGACATAACACCTGGAAACTAACCAGGTGATCATCACCTAACCCAGGACATGTTCACTGACCCAGCACCTGGAAACTGACCAGGTGATCATCACCTAATCCAGGACATGTTCACTGTCATAACACCTGGAAACTAACCAGGTGATCATCACCTAACCCAGGACATGTTCACTGACCCAGTACCTGGAAACTGACCAGGTGATCATCACCTAACCCAGGACATGTTCACTGACCCAGCACCTGGAAACTAACCAGGTGATCATCGCCTAATCCAGGACATGTTCACTGACCCAGCACCTGGAAACTAACCAGGTGATCATCACCTAACCCAGGACATGTTCACTGACCCAGCACCTGGAAACTAACCAGGTGATCCTCACCTAATCCAGGACATGTTCACTGACCCAGCACCTGGAAACTGACCAGGTGATCATCACCTAATCCAGGACATGTTCACTGACCCAGCACCTGGAAACTGACCAGGTGATCATCGCCTAATCCAGGACATGTTCACTGACCCAGCACCTGGAAACTAACCAGGTGATCATCACCTAACCCAGGACATGTTCACTGACCCAGCACCTGGAAACTAACCAGGTGATCCTCACCTAATCCAGGACATGTTCACAGACACAGCACCTGGAAACTGACCAGGTGATCATCGCCTAACCCAGGACATGTTCACTGACACAGCACCTGGAAACTGACCAGGTGATCATCGCCTAACCCAGGACATGTTCACTGACACAGCACCTGGAAACTGACCAGGTGAGCATCACCTAACCCAGGACATGTTCACTGACACAGCACCTGGAAACTGACCAGATAATCATCACCTAACCCAGGACATGTTCACTGACCCAGTACCTGGAAACTAACCAGGTGATCATCACCTAACCCAGGACATGTTCACTGACCCAGCACCTGGAAACTGACCAGATAATCATCACCTAACCCAGGACATGTTCACTGACACAGCACCTGGAAACTGACCAGGTGATCATCACCTAACCCAGGACATGTTCACTGACCCAGTACCTGGAAACTGACCAGGTAATCATCACCTAACCCAGGACATGTTCACTGACACAGCACCTGGAAACTGACCAGGTGATCATCACCTAACCCAGGACATGTTCACTGACCCAGTACCTGGAAACTGACCAGGTGAGCATCACCTAATCCAGGACATTTTCACTGACCCAGCACCTGGAAACTGACCAGGTGATCATCACCTAATCCAGGACATGTTCACTGACCCAGCACCTGGAAACTAACCAGGTGATCATCGCCTAACCCAGGACATGTTCACTGAACCAGTACCTGGAAACTGACCAGGTGATCATCACCTAAACCAGGACATGTTCACTGACACAGTACCTGGAAACTGACCAGGTGATCATCACCTAATCCAGGACATGTTCACTGACCCAGTACCTGGAAACTGACCAGGTGATCATCACCTAACCCAGGACATGTTCACTGACACAGTACCTGGAAACTGACCAGGTGATCATCACCTAACCCAGGACATGTTCACTGACCCAGTACCTGGAAACTGACCAGGTGATCATCACCTAACCCAGGACATGTTCACTGACCCAGCACCTGGAAACTGACCAGGTGATCATCACCTAACCCAGGACATGTTCACTGACCCAGCACCTGGAAACTGACCAGGTGATCATCACCTAACCCAGGACATGTTCACTGACCCAGTACCTGGAAACTGACCAGGTGATCATCACCTAATCCAGGACATGCTCACTGACACAGCACCTGGAATCTGACCAGGTGATCATCACCTAATCCAGGACATGTTCACTGACCCAGCACCTGGAAACTGACCAGGTGATCATCACCTAACCCAGGACATGTTCACTGACACAGCACCTGGAAACTAACCAGGTGATCATCACCTAACCCAGGACATGTTCACTCACCCAACACCTGGAAACTAACCAGGTGATCATCACCTAACCCAGGACATGTTCACTGACCCAGCACCTGGAAACTGACCAGGTGCGCATCACCTAATCCAGGACATGTTCACTGACCCAGCACCTGGAAACTAACCAGGTGATCATCACCTAATCCAGGACATGTTCACTGACCCAGCACCTGGAAACTGACCAGGTAATCATCACCTAATTCAGGACATGTTCACTGACCCAGCACCTGGAAACTGACCAGGTGATCATCACCTAATCCAGGACATGTTCACTGACCCAGTACCTGGAAACTGACCAGGTGATCATCACCTAACCCAGGACATGTTCACTGACCCAGCACCTGGAAACTGACCAGGTGATCATCACCTAACCCAGGACATGTTCACTGACCCAGTACCTGGAAACTGACCAGGTGATCATCACCTAATCCAGGACATGCTCACTGACACAGCACCTGGAATCTGACCAGGTGATCATCACCTAATCCAGGACATGTTCACTGACCCAGCACCTGGAAACTGACCAGGTGATCATCACCTAACCCAGGACATGTTCACTGACACAGCACCTGGAAACTAACCAGGTGATCATCACCTAACCCAGGACATGTTCACTGACCCAGCACCTGGAAACTGACCAGGTGATCATCACCTAATCCAGGACATGTTCACTGACCCAGCACCTGGAAACTGACCAGGTGATCATCACCTAATCCAGGACATGTTCACTGACCCAGCACCTGGAAACTAACCAGGTGATCATCACCTAATCCAGGACATGTTCACTGACCCAGCACCTGGAAACTAACCAAGTGATCATCACCTAATCCAGGACATGTTCACTGACCCAGCACCTGGAAACTAACCAGGTGATCATCACCTAATCCAGGACATGTTCACTGACCCAGCACCTGGAAACTGACCAGGTGATCATCGCCTAATCCAGGACATGTTCACTGACACAGCACCTGGAAACTGACCAGGTGATCATCACCTAACCCAGGACATGTTCACTGACCCAGTACCTGGAAACTGACCAGGTGATCATCACCTAATCCAGGACATGTTCACTGACCCAGCACCTGGAAACTAACCAGGTGATCATCACCTAATCCAGGACATGTTCACTGACCCAGCACCTGGAAACTGACCAGGTGAGCATCACCTAATCCAGGACATGTTCACTGACCCAGCACCTGGAAACTGACCAGGTGATCATCACCAACCCAGGACATGTTCACTGACACAGTACCTGGAAACTGACCAGGTGAGCATCACCTAACCCAGGACATGTTCACTGACACAGCACCTGGAAACTAACCAGTTCATCATGACCTAACCCAGGACATGTTCACTGACCCAGTACCTGGAAACTAACCAGGTGATCATCACCTAATCCAGGACATGTTCACTGACCCAGCACCTGGAAACTGACCAGGTGATCATCACCTAACCCAGGACATGTTCACTGACCCAGTACCTGGAAAATGACCAGGTGATCATCACCTAACCCAGGACATGTTCACTGACCCAGTACCTGGAATCTGACCAGGTGATCATCACCTAATCCAGGACATGTTCACTGAACCAGCACCTGGAAACTGACCAGGTGATCATCACCTAATCCAGGACATGTTCACTGACACAGCACATGGAAACTAACCAGGTGATCATCACCTAATCCAGGACATGTTCACTGACCCAGCACCTGGAAACTGACCAGGTGATCATCGCCTAATCCCGGACATGTTCACTGACTCAGCACCTTGAAACTGACCAGGTGATCATCACCTAATCCAGGACATGCTCACTGACCCAGTACCTGGAAACTAACCAGGTGTACATCGCCTAATCCAGGACATGTTCACTGACCCAGTACCTGGAAACTAACCAGGTGATCATCACCTAATCCAGGACATGTTCACTGACCCAGTACCTGGAAACTAACCAGGTGATCATCACCTAATCCAGGACATGTTCACTGACCCAGTACCTGGAAACTAACCAGGTGATCATCACCTAACCCAGGACATGTTCACTGAACCAGCACCTGGAAACTGACCAGGTGATCATCACCTAACCCAGGACATGTTCACTGACCCAGTACCTGGAAACTGACCAGGTGATCATCACCTAACCCAGGACATGTTCAGTGACCCAGCACCTGGAAACTAACCAGGTGATCATCACCTAATCCAGGACATGTTCACTGACCCAGTACCTGGAAACTGACCAGGTGATCATCACCTAACCCAGGACATGTTCACTGACCCAGCACCTGGAAACTAACCAGGTGATCATCACCTAACCCAGGACATGTTCACTGACCCAGCACCTGGAAACTGACCAGGTGATCATCACCTAACCCAGGACATGTTCACTGACCCAGTACCTGGAAACTAACCAGGTGATCATCACCTAACCCAGGACATGTTCACTGACCCAGTACCTGGAAACTGACCAGGTGATCATCACCTAACCCAGGACATGTTCACTGACACAGCACCTGGAAACTGACCAGGTGATCATCACCTAATCCAGGACATGTTCACTGACCCAGCACCTGGAAACTGACCAGGTGATCATCACCTAACCCAGGACATGTTCACAGACCCAGTACCTGGAAACTAACCAGGTGATCATCACCTAACCCAGGACATGTTCACTGACCCAGTACCTGGAAACTGACCAGGTGATCATCACCTAACCCAGGACATGTTCACTGACACAGCACCTGGAAACTGACCAGGTGATCATCACCTAACCCAGGACATGTTCACTGACCCAGCACCTGGAAACTGACCAGGTGAACATCACCTAACCCAGGACATGTTCACTGACACAGCACCTGGAAACTGACCAGGTGATCATCACCTAACCCAGGACATGTTCACTGACCCAGTACCTGGAAACTAACCAGGTGATCATCACCTAACCCAGGACATGTTCACTGACCCAGTACCTGGAAACTAACCAGGTGATCATCACCTAATCCAGGACATGTTCACTGACCCAGTACCTGGAAACTAACCAGGTGATCATCACCTAACCCAGGACATGTTCACTGACCCAGTACCTGGAAACTGACCAGGTGATCATCACCTAACCCAGGACATGTTCACTGACACAGCACCTGGAAACTGACCAGGTGATCATCACCTAATCCAGGACATGTTCACTGACAAAGCACCTGGAATCTGACCAGGTGATCATCACCTAACCCAGGACATGTTCACTGACCCAGCACCTGGAAACTGACCAGGTGATCATCACCTAACCCAGGACATGTTCACTGACCCAGTACCTGGAAACTGACCAGGTGATCATCACCTAACCCAGGACATGTTCACTGACCCAGCACCTGGAAACTAACCAGGTGATCATCACCTAATCCAGGACATGTTCACTGATCCAGCACCTGGAACCTGACCAGGTGATCATCACCTAACCCAGGACATGTTCACTGACACAGCACGTGGAAACTAACCAGGTGATCATCACCTAATCCAGGACATGTTCACTGACCCAGTACCTGGAAACTGACCAGGTGATCATCACCAAACCCAGGACATGTTCCCTGACCCAGCACCTGGAAACTGACCAGGTGATCATCATCTAACCCAGGACATGTTCACTGACCCAGTAACAGGAAACTGACCAGGTGATCATCACCTAACCCAGGACATGTTCACTGACACAGCACCTGGAAACTGACCAGGTGATCATCGCCTAACCCAGGACATGTTCACTGACACAGCACCTGGAAACTAACCAGGTGATCATCACCTAACCCAGGACATGTTCACTGACCCAGTACCTGGAAACTGACCAGGTGATCATCACCTAACCCAGGACATGTTCACTGACCCAGTACCTGGAAACTGACCAGGTGATCATCACCTAATCCAGGACATGTTCACTGACACAGCACCTGGAAACTAACCAGGTGATCATCACCTAACCCAGGACATGTTCACTGACCCAGTACCTGGAAACTGACCAGGTGATCATCACCTAATCCAGGACATGTTCACTGACCCAGTACCTGGAAACTGACCAGGTGATCATCACCTAACCCAGGACATGTTCACTGACCCAGCACCTGGAAACTGACCAGGTGATCATCACCTAACCCAGGACATGTTCACTGACACAGCACCTGGAAACTAACCAGGTGATCATCACCTAACCCAGGACATGTTCACTGACCCAGTACCTGGAAACTGACCAGGTGATCATCACCTAATCCAGGACATGTTCACTGACCCAGTACCTGGAAACTGACCAGCTGATCATCACCTAACCCAGGACATGTTCACTGACCCAGTACCTGGAAACTAACCAGGTGATCATCACCTAACCCAGGACATGTTCACTGACCCAGTACCTGGAAACTGACCAGGTGATCATCACCTAATCCAGGACATGTTCACTGAGCCAGTACCTGGAAACTGACCAGGTGATCATCACCTAATCCAGGACATGTTCACTGACACAGCACCTGGAAACTAACCAGGTGATCATCACCTAACCCAGGACATGTTCACTGACCCAGTACCTGGAAACTGACCAGGTGATCATCACCTCACCCAGGACATGTTCACTGACCCAGCACCTGGAAACTGACCAGGTGATCATCACCTAACCCAGGACATGTTCACTGACCTAGCACCTGGAAACTGACCAGGTGATCATCACATAACCCAGGACATGTTCACTGACCCAGCACCTGGAAACTCACCAGGTGATCATCACCTAACCCAGGACATGTTCACTGACCCAGTGCCTGGAATCTGACCAGGTGATCATCACCTAACCCAGGACATGTTCACTGACCCAGCACCTGGAAACTCACCAGGTGATCATCACCTAACCCAGGACATGTTCACTGACCCAGTGCCTGGAATCTGACCAGGTGATCATCACCTAACCCAGGACATGTTCACTGACCCAGTACCTGGAAACTAACCAGGTGATCATCACCAAACCCAGGACATGTTCCCTGACCCAGCACCTGGAAACTGACCAGGTGATCATCACCTAACCCAGGACATGTTCACTGACCCAGTAACAGGAAACTGACCAGGTGATCATCACCTAACCCAGGACATGTTCACTGACACAGCACCTGGAAACTGACCAGGTGATCATCGCCTAACCCAGGACATGTTCACTGACACAGCACCTGGAAACTAACCAGGTGATCATCACCTAACCCAGGACATGTTCACTGACCCAGTACCTGGAAACTGACCAGGTGATCATCACCTAACCCAGGACATGTTCACTGACCCAGTACCTGGAAACTGACCAGGTGATCATCACCTAATCCAGGACATGTTCACTGACACAGCACCTGGAAACTAACCAGGTGATCATCACCTAACCCAGGACATGTTCACTGACCCAGTACCTGGAAACTGACCAGGTGATCATCACCTAACCCAGGACATGTTCACTGACCCAGTACCTGGAAACTGACCAGGTGATCATCACCTAATCCAGGACATGTTCACTGACACAGCACCTGGAAACTGACCAGGTGATCATCGCCTAACCCAGGACATGTTTACTGACCCAGTACCTGGAAACTGACCAGGTGATCATCACCTAACCCAGGACATGTTCACTGACCCAGTACCTGGAAACTGACCAGGTAATCATCACCTAACCCAGGACATGTTCACTGACCCAGCACCTGGAAACTAACCAGGTGATCATCACCTAACCCAGGACATGTTCACTGACCCAGTACCTGGAAACTGACCAGGTGATCATCACCTAATCCAGGACATGTTCACTGACCCAGTACCTGGAAACTGACCAGGTGATCATCACCTAACCCAGGACATGTTCACTGACCCAGTACCTGGAAACTGACCAGGTGATCATCACCTAATCCAGGACATGTTCACTGACCCAGCACCTGGAAACTAACCAGGTGATCATCACCTAACCCAGGACATGTTCACTGACCCAGTACCTGGAAACTGACCAGGTGATCATCACCTAATCCAGGACATGTTCACTGACCCAGTACCTGGAAACTGACCAGGTGATCATCACCTAACCCAGGACATGCTCACTGACACAGCACCTGGAAACTAACCAGGTGATCATCACCTAACCCAGGACATGTTCACTGACCCAGTACCTGGAAACTGACCAGGTGATCATCACCTAATCCAGGACATGTTCACTGACCCAGTACCTGGAAACTGACCAGCTGATCATCACCTAACCCAGGACATGTTCACTGACCCAGTACCTGGAAACTAACCAGGTGATCATCACCTAACCCAGGACATGTTCACTGACCCAGTACCTGGAAACTGACCAGGTGATCATCACCTAATCCAGGACATGTTCACTGACCCAGTACCTGGAAACTGACCAGGTGATCATCACCTAACCCAGGACATGCTCACTGACACAGCACCTGGAAACTAACCAGGTGATCATCACCTAACCCAGGACATGTTCACTGACCCAGTACCTGGAAACTGACCAGGTGATCATCACCTAATCCAGGACATGTTCACTGACCCAGTACCTGGAAACTGACCAGCTGATCATCACCTAACCCAGGACATGTTCACTGACCCAGTACCTGGAAACTAACCAGGTGATCATCACCTAACCCAGGACATGTTCACTGACCCAGTACCTGGAAACTGACCAGGTGATCATCACCTAATCCAGGACATGTTCACTGACCCAGCACCTGGAAACTAACCAGGTGATCATCACCTAACCCAGGACATGTTCACTGACCCAGTACCTGGAAACTGACCAGGTGATCATCACCTAATCCAGGACATGTTCACTGACCCAGTACCTGGAAACTGACCAGGTGATCATCACCTCACCCAGGACATGTTCACTGACCCAGCACCTGGAAACTGACCAGGTGATCATCACCTAACCCAGGACATGTTCACTGACCTAGCACCTGGAAACTGACCAGGTGATCATCACATAACCCAGGACATGTTCACTGACCCAGCACCTGGAAACTCACCAGGTGATCATCACCTAACCCAGGACATGTTCACTGACCCAGTGCCTGGAATCTGACCAGGTGATCATCACCTAACCCAGGACATGTTCACTGACCCAGCACCTGGAAACTCACCAGGTGATCATCACCTAACCCAGGACATGTTCACTGACCCAGTGCCTGGAATCTGACCAGGTGATCATCACCTAACCCAGGACATGTTCACTGACCCAGTACCTGGAAACTAACCAGGTGATCATCACCTAATCCAGGACATGTTCACTGACCCAGTACCTGGAAACTGACCAGGTGATCATCACCTAACCCAGGACATGTTCACTGACCCAGCACCTGGAAACTGACCAGGTGATCATCACCTAACCCAGGACATGTTCACTGACCTAGCACCTGGAAACTGACCAGGTGATCATCACCTAACCCAGGACATGTTCACTGACCCAGCACCTGGAAACTCACCAGGTGATCATCACCTAACCCAGGACATGTTCACTGACCCAGTGCCTGGAATCTGACCAGGTGATCATCACCTAACCCAGGACATGTTCACTGACCCAGCACCTGGAAACTCAACAGGTGATCATCACCTAACCCAGGACATGTTCACTGACCCAGTGCCTGGAATCTGACCAGGTGATCATCACCTAACCCAGGACATGTTCACTGACCCAGTACCTGGAAACTAACCAGGTGATCATCACCTAATCCAGGACATGTTCACTGACCCAGTACCTGGAAACTGACCAGGTGATCATCACCTAACCCAGGACATGTTCACTGACACAGCACCTGGAAACTGACCAGGTGATCATCACCTAACCCAGGACATGTTCACTGACACAGCACCTGGAAACTGACCAGGTGATCATCACCTAACCCAGGACATGTTCACTGACCCAGTACCTGGAAACTGACCAGGTGATCATCACCTAACCCAGGACATGTTCACTGACACAGCACCTGGAAACTGACCAGGTGATCATCACCTAACCCAGGACATGTTCACTGACCCAGTACCTGGAAACTGACCAGGTGATCATCACCTAACCCAGGACATGTTCACTGACCCAGTACCTGGAAACTGACCAGGTGATCATCACCTAACCCAGGACATGTTCACTGACCCAGTACCTGGAAACTGACCAGGTGATCATCACCTAACCCAGGACATGTTCACTGACCCAGCACCTGGAAACTGACCAGGTGATCATCACCTAATCCAGGAAATGTTCACTGACACAGTACCTGGAAACTGACCAGGTGATCATCACCTAACCCAGGACATGTTCACTGACCCAGTACCTGGAAACTGACCAGGTGATCATCACCTAACCCAGGACATGTTCACTGACACAGTACCTGGAAACTGACCAGGTGATCATCACCTAACCCAGGACATGTTCACTGACCCAGTACCTGGAAACTGACCAGGTGATCATCACCTAATCCAGGACATGTTCACTGACCCAGTACCTGGAAACTGACCAGGTGATCATCACCTAACCCAGGACATGTTCACTGACACAGCACCTGGAAACTGACCAGGTGATCATCACCTAACCCAGGACATGTTCACTGACCCAGTACCTGGAAACTAACCAGGTGATCATCACCTAACCCAGGACATGTTCACTGACCCAGCACCTGGAAACTGACCAGGTGATCATCACCTAACCCAGGACATGTTCACTGACCCAGCACCTGGAAACTAACCAGGTGATCATCACCTAATCCAGGACATGTTCACTGACCCAGCACCTGGAAACTAACCAGGTGATCATCACCTAACCCAGGACATGTTCACTGAACCAGCACCTGGAAACTGACCAGGTGATCATCACCTAATCCAGGACATGTTCACTGACCCAGCACCTGGAAACTGACCAGGTGATCATCACCTAACCCAGGACATGTTCACTGACCCAGTACCTGGAAACTGACCAGGTGATCATCACCTAACCCAGGACATGTTCACTGACCCAGTACCTGGAAACTGACCAGGTGATCATCACCTAACCCAGGACATGTTCACTGACCCAGCACCTGGAAACTGACCAGGTGATCATCACCTAATGCAGGACATGTTCACTGACCTAGCACCTGGAAACTGACCAGGTGATCATCACCTAACCCAGGACATGTTCACTGACCCAGCAACTGGAAACTGACCAGGTGATCATCACCTAACCCAGGACATGTTCACTGACCCAGTACCTGGAAACTGACCAGGTGATCATCACCTAACCCAGGACATGTTCACAGACCCAGCACCTGGAAACTGACCAGGTGATCATCACCTAACCCAGGACATGTTCACTGACCCAGCACCTGGAAACTGACCAGGTGATCATCACCTAACCCAGGACATGTTCACTGACCCAGCACCTGGAAACTGACCAGGTGAGCATCACCTAACCCAGGACATGTTCACTGACTGAGCACCTGGAAACTGACCAGGCGATCATCACTTAATTCAGGACATGTTCACTGACCCAGTACCTGGAAACTGACCAGGTGAGCATCACCTAACCCAGGACATGTTCACTGACACAGCACCTGGAAACTGACCAGGTGATCATCACCTAACCCAGGACATGTTCACTGACCCAACACCTGGAAACTGACCAGGTGAGCATCACCTAACCCAGGACATGTTCACTGACTGAGCACCTGGAAACTGACCAGGCGATCATCACTTAATTCAGGACATGTTCACTGACCCAGTACCTGGAAACTGACCAGGTGAGCATCACCTAACCCAGGACATGTTCACTGACACAGCACCTGGAAACTGACCAGGTGATCATCACCTAATCCAGGACATGTTCACTGACCCAGTACCTGGAAACTGACCAGGTGAGCATCACCTAACCCAGGACATGTTCACTGACCCAGTACCTGGAAACTGACCAGGTGAGCATCACCTAACCCAGGACATGTTCACTGACCCAGTACCTGGAAACTGACCAGGTGAGCATCACCTAACCCAGGACATGTTCACTGACCCAGTACCTGGAAACTGACCAGTTGATCATCACCTAACCCAGGACATGTTCACTGACCCAGCACCTGGAAACTAACCAGGTGATCATCACCTACCCCAGGACATGTTCACTGACACAGCACCTGGAAACTAACCAGGTGATCATCAACTAACCCAGGACATGTTCACTGAACCAGTACCTGGAAACTGACCAGGTGAGCATCACCTAATCCAGGACATGTTCACTGACCCAGTACCTGGAAACTAACCAGGTGATCATCACCTACCCCAGGACATGTTCACTGACACAGCACCTGGAAACTAACCAGTTGATCATCAACTAACCCAGGACATGTTCACTGAACCAGTACCTGGAAACTGACCAGGTGATCATCGCCTAATCCAGGACATGTTCAATGACCCAGTACCTGGAAACTGACCAGGTGATCATCACCTAATCCAGGACATGTTCACTGACACAGCACCTGGAAACTGACCAGGTGATCATCACCTAACACAGGACATGTTCACAGACACAGCACCTGGAAACTGACCAGGTGTGCCTCGCCTAATCCAAGACATGTTCACTGAACCAGTACCTGGAAACTAACCAGGTGATCATCACCTAATCCAGGACATGTTCACTGACACAGCACCTGGAAACTGACCAGGTGATCATCGCCTAATCCAGGACATGTTCACTGACCCAGTACCTGGAAACTGACCAGGTGATCATCACCTAAACCAGGACATGTTCACTGACACAGCACCTGGAAACTGACCATGTGATCATCACCTAACCCAGGACATGTTCACTGACCCAGCACCTGGAAACTGACCAGGTGATCATCACCGAATCCAGGACATGTTCACTGACACAGCACCTGGAAACTGACCAGGTGATCATCACCTAATCCAAGAAATGTTCACTGACCCAGTACCTGGAAACTGACCAGGTGATCATCACCTAACCCAGGACATGTTCACTGACACAGCACCTGGAAACTGACCAGGTGATCATCACCTAATCCAAGACATGTTCACTGAACCAGTACCTGGAAACTAACCAGGTGATCATCACCTAATCCAGGACATGTTCACTGACACAGCACCTGGAAACTGACCAGGTGATCATCGCCTAATCCAGGACATGTTCACTGACCCAGTACCTGGAAACTGACCAGGTGATCATCACCTAATCCAGGACATGTTCACTGACCCAGTACCTGGAAACTGACCAGGTGATCATCACCTAACCCAGGACATGTTCACTGACACAGTACCTGGAAACTGACCAGGTGATCATCACCTAATCCAGGACATGTTCACTGACACAGCACCTGGAAACTGACCATGTGATCATCACCTAACCCAGGACATGTTCACTGACCCAGCACCTGGAAACTGACCAGGTGATCATCACCGAATCCAGGACATGTTCACTGACACAGCACCTGGAAACTGACCAGGTGATCATCACCTAATCCAAGACATGTTCACTGACCCAGTACCTGGAAACTGACCAGGTGATCATCACCTAACCCAGGACATGTTCACTGACCCAGTACCTGGAAACTGACCAGGTGATCATCACCTAATCCAAGACATGTTCACTGACCCAGTACCTGGAAACTGACCAGGTGATCAACACCTAATCCGGGACATGTTCACTGACCCAGTACCTGGAAACTGACCAGGTGATCATCACCTAACCCAGGACATGTTCACTGACCCAGTACCTGGAAACTGACCAGGTGAACATCACCTAACCCAGGACATGTTCACTGACCCAGTACCTGGAAACTGACCAGGTGATCATCACCTAATCCAGGACATGTTCACTGACCCAGTACCTGGAAACTGACCAGGTGATCATCACCTAATCCAGGACATGATCACTGACACAGCACCTGGAAACTAACCAGGTGATCATCACCTAACCCAGGACATGTTCACTGACCCAGCACCTGGAAACTAACCAGGTGATCATCACCTAATCCAGGACATGTTCACTGACCCAGCACCTGGAAACTAACCAGGTGATCATCACCTAACCCAGGACATGTTCACTGACCCAGTACCTGGAAACTGACCAGGTGATCATCACCTAATCCGGGACATGTTCACTGACCCAGTACCTGGAAACTGACCAGGTGATCATCACCTAACCCAGGACATGTTCACTGACCCAGCACCTGGAAACTAACCAGGTGATCATCACCTAACCCAGGACATGTTCACTGACCCAGCACCTGGAAACTGACCAGGTGATCATCGACTAATCCAAGACATGTTCACTGACCCAGTACCTGGAAACTGACCAGGTGATCATCACCTAATCCAGGACATGTTCACTGACCCAGCACCTGGAAACTGACCAGGTGTACATCACCTAACCCAGGACATGTTCACTGACACAGCACCTGGAAACTGACCAGGTGATAATCACCTAACCCAGGACATGTTCACTGACCCAGCACCTGGAAACTGACCAGGTGATCATCACCTAACCCAGGACATGTTCACTGACCCAGCACATGGAAACTGACCAGGTGATCATCACCTAATCCAGGACATGTTCACTGACCCAGTACCTGGAAACTGACCAGGTGATCATCACCTAACCCAGGACATGTTCACTGACCCAGTACCTGGAAACTGACCAGGTGATCATCACCTAACCCAGGACATGTTCACTGGCCCAGCACCTGGAAACTAACCAGGTGATCATCACCTAACCCAGGACATGTTCACTGACCCAGCACCTGGAAACTGACCAGGTGATCATCGCCTAATCCAGGACATGTTCACTGACCCAGCACCTGGAAACTGACCAGGTGATCATCGCCTAATCCAGGACATGTTCACTGACCCAGCACCTGGAAACTGACCAGGTGATCATCACCTAATCCAGGACATGTTCACTGACCTAGCACCTGGAAACTGACCAGGTGATCATCACCTAATCCAGGACATGTTCACTGACCCAGCACCTGGAAACTGACCAGGTGATCATCACCTAACCCAGGACATGTTCACTGACCCAGTACCTGGAAACTGACCAGGTGATCATCACCTAACCCAGGACATGTTCACTGACCCAGTACCTGGAAACTGACCAGGTGATCATCACCTAACCCAGGACATGTTCACTGACACAGCACCTGGAAACTAACCAGGTGATCATCACCTAATCCAGGACATGTTCACTGACCCAGTACCTGGAAACTGACCAGGTGATCATCACCTAACCCAGGACATGATCACTGACCCAGTACCTGGAAACTAACCAGGTGATCATCACCTAACCCAGGACATGTTCACTGACCCAGTACCTGGAAACTGACCAGGTGATCATCACCTAACCCAGGACATGTTCACTGACACAGCACCTGGAAACTGACCAGGTGATCATCGCCTAATCCAGGACATGTTCACTGACCCAGCACCTGGAAACTGACCAGGTGAGCATCACCTAATCCAGGACATGTTCACTGATCCAGCACCTGGAAACTAACCAGGTGATCATCACCTAACCCAGGACATGTTCACTGAACCAGCACCTGGAAACTGACCAGGTGATCATCACCTAATCCAGGACATGTTCACTGACACAGCACCTGGAAACTAACCAGGTGATCATCACCTAATCCAGGACATGTTCACTGACCTAGCACCTGGAAACTGACCAGGTGATCATCACCTAATCCAGGACATGTTCACTGACCCAGTACCTGGAAACTGACCAGGTGATCATCACCTAACCCAGGACATGTTCACTGACCTAGCACCTGGAAACTGACCAGGTGATCATCACCTAATCCAGGACATGTTCACTGACCCAGTACCTGGAAACTGACCAGGTGATCATCACCTAATCCAGGACATGTTCACTGACACAGCACCTGGAAACTAACCAGGTGATCATCACCTAATCCAGGACATGTTCACTGACCTAGCACCTGGAAACTGACCAGGTGATCATCACCTAACCCAGGACATGTTCACTGACACAGCACCTGGAAACTGACCAGGTGATCATCACCTAATCCAGGACATGTTCACTGACCCAGCACCTGGAAACTAACCAGGTGATCATCACCTAACCCAGGACATGTTCACTGACCTAGCACCTGGAAACTGACCAGGTGATCATCACCTAACCCAGGACATGTTCACTGACACAGCACCTGGAAACTGACCAGGTGATCATCACCTAAACCAGGACATGTTCACTGACCCAGTACCTGGAAACTGACCAGGCGATCATCGCCTAATCCAGGACATGTTCACTGACCCAGCACCTGGAAACTGACCAGGTGATCATCACCTAATCCAGGACATGTTCA
The DNA here is from genome assembly GCF_036365525.1 of Heterodontus francisci. Taxonomy (NCBI): domain Eukaryota; kingdom Metazoa; phylum Chordata; class Chondrichthyes; order Heterodontiformes; family Heterodontidae; genus Heterodontus; species Heterodontus francisci. Next base: position 725,413 of record NW_027142035.1, on the reverse strand, counting down.
CTGACACAGCACCTGGAAACTGACCAGGTGATCATCGCCTAATCCAGGACATGTTCACTGACACAGCACCTGGAATCTGACCAGGTGATCATCACCTAACCCAGGACATGTTCACTGACACAGCACCTGGAAACTAACCAGGTGATCATCACCTAACCCAGGACATGTTCACTGACCCAGTACCTGGAAACTGACCAGGTGATCATCACCTAACCCAGGACATGTTCACTGACACAGCAACTGGAAACTGACCAGGTGATCATCGCCTAATCCAGGACATGTTCACTGACCCAGTACCTGGAAACTAACCAGGTGATCATCACCTAATCCAGGACATGTTCACTGACACAGCACCTGGAAACTGACCAGGTGATCATCACCTAACCCAGGACATGTTCACTGACCCAGCACCTGGAAACTGACCAGGTGATCATCACCTAATCCAGGACATGTTCACTGACACAGTACCTGGAAACTAACCAGGTGATCATCACCTAACCCAGGACATGTTCACTGACCCAGTACCTGGAAACTAACCAGGTGATCATCACCTAATCCAGGACATGTTCACTGACCCAGTACCTGGAAACTAACCAGGTGATCATCACCTAACCCAGGACATGTTCACTGACACAGCACCTGGAAACTGACCAGGTGATCATCGCCTAATCCAGGACATGTTCACTGACCCAGTACCTGGAAACTAACCAGGTGATCATCACCTAATCCAGGACATGTTCACTGACCCAGTACCTGGAAACTGACCAGGTGATCATCACCTAATCCAGGACATGTTCACTGACCCAGTACCTGGAAACTAACCAGGTGATCATCACCTAACCCAGGACATGTTCACTGACCCAGTACCTGGAAACTGACCAGGTGATCATCACCTAACCCAGGACATGTTCACTGACCCAGTACCTGGAAACTAACCAGGTGATCATCACCTAACCCAGGACATGTTCACTGACACAGCACCTGGAAACTGACCAGGTGATCATCGCCTAATCCAGGACATGTTCACTGACACAGCACCTGGAAACTGACCAGGTGATCATCGCCTAATCCAGGACATGTTCACTGAGCCAGTACCTGGAAACTGACCAGGTGATCATCACCTAACCCAGGACATGTTCACTGACCCAGCACCTGGAAACTGACCAGGTGATCATCACCTAACCCAGGACATGTTCACTGACCCAGTACCTGGAAACTGACCAGGTGATCATCACCTAATCCAGTACATGTTCACTGACCCAGTACCTGGAAACTAACCAGGTGATCATCACCTAATCCAGGACATGTTCACTGACCCAGCACCTGGAATCTGACCAGGTGATCATCACCTAATCCAGTACATGTTCACTGACCCAGTACCTGGAAACTAACCAGGTGATCATCACCTAATCCAGGACATGTTCACTAACCTAGCACCTGGAAACTGACCAGGTGATCATCGCCTAACCCAGGACATGTTCACTGACCCAGCACCTGGAAACAGACCAGGTGAGCATCACCTAATCCAGGACATGTTCACTGATCCAGCACCTGGAAACTAACCAGGTGATCATCACCTAATCCAGGACATGTTCACTGACCTAGCACCTGGAAACTGACCAGGTGATCATCACCTAACCCAGGACATGTTCACTGACCCAGTACCTGGAAACTAACCAGGTGATCATCACCTAAACCAGGACATGTTCACTGACCCAGTACCTGGAAACTGACCAGGTGATCATCACCTAACCCAGGACATGTTCACTGACACAGCACCTGGAAACTAACCAGGTGATCATCACCTAATCCAGGACATGTTCACTGACCCAGTAACAGGAAACTGACCAGGTGATCATCACCTAACCCAGGACATGTTCACTGACCCAGCACCTGGAAACTAACCAGGTGATCATCACCTAATCCAGGACATGTTCACTGACCCAGCACCTGGAAACTGACCAGGTGATCATCACCTAACCCAGGACATGTTCACTGACCCAGCACCTGGAAACTGACCAGGTGATCATCACCTAACCCAGGACATGTTCACTGACCCAGTACCTGGAAACTGACCAGGTGATCATCACCTAATCCAGGACATGTTCACTGATCCAGCACCTGGAAACTGACCAGGTGATCATCACCTAACCCAGGACATGTTCACTGACCCAGCACCTGGAAACTGACCAGGTGATCATCACCTAACCCAGGACATGTTCACTGACCCAGTACCTGGAAACTAACCAAGTGATCATCACCTAACCCAGGACATGTTCACTGACACAGCACCTGGAAACTGACCAGGTGATCATCACCTAATCCAGGACATGTTCACTGACACAGTACCTGGAAACTAACCAGGTGATCATCACCTAACCCAGGACATGTTCACTGACCCAGTACCTGGAAACTGACCAGGTGAGCATCACCTAATCCAGGACATGTTCACTGACCCCGTACCTGGAAACTAACCAGGTGATCATCGCCTAATCCAGGACATGTTCACTGACCCAGCACCTGGAAACTGACCAGGTGAGCATCACCTAATCCAGGACATGTTCACTGACACAGTACCTGGAAACTGACCAGGTGATCATCACCTAACCCAGGACATGTTCACTGACACAGCACCTGGAAACTGACCAGGTGATCATCACCTAACCCAGGACATGTTCACTGACCCAGCACCTGGAAACTGACCAGGTGATCATCACCTAACCCAGGACATGTTCACTGACCCAGCACCTGGAAACTAACCAGGTGATCATCACCTAATCCAGGACATGTTCACTGACCCAGTACCTGGAAACTGACCAGGTGAACATCACCTAACCCAGGACATGTTCACTGACCCAGCACCTGGAAACTAACCAGGTGATCATCACCTAACCCAGGACATGTTCACTGACCCAGCACCTGGAAACTGACCAGGTGTTCATCACCTAACCCAGGACATGTTCACTGACACAGCACCTGGAAACTGACCAGGTGATCATCACCTAACCCAGGACATGTTCACTGACACAGCACCTGGAAACTGACCAGGTGATCATCACCTAACCCAGGACATGTTCACTGACCCAGCACCTGGAAACTGACCAGGTGATCATCACCTAATCCAGGACATGTTCACTGACCCAGTACCTGGAAACTAACCAGGTGATCATCGCCTAATCCAGGACATGTTCACTGACCCAGTACCTGGAAACTGACCAGGTGATCATCACCTAATCCAGGACATGTTCACTGACCCAGCACCTGGAAACTGACCAGGCGATCATCACCTAACCCAGGACATGTTCACTGACCCAGCACCTGGAAACTGACCAGGTGAACATCTCCTAACCCAGGACATGTTCACTGACACAGCACCTGGAAACTAACCAGGTGATCATCACCTAACCCAGGACATGTTCACTGACCCAGTACCTGGAAACTGACCAGGTGATCATCACCTAATCCAGGACATGTTCACTGACCCAGCACCTGGAAACTGACCAGGTGATCATCACCTAACCCAGGACATGTTCACTGACCCAGCACCTGGAAACTGACCAGGTGATCATCACCTAATCCAGGACATGTTCACTGACCCAGTAGCTGGAAACTGACCAGGTGATCATCACCTAATCCAGGACATGTTCACTGACCCAGTAGCTGGAAACTGACCAGGTGATCATCACCTAACCCAGGACATGTTCACTGACCCAGCACCTGGAAACTGACCAGGTGATCATCACCTAATCCAGGACATGTTCACTGACCCAGTAGCTGGAAACTGACCAGGTGATCATCACCTAACCCAGGACATGTTCACTGACACAGCACCTGGAAACTGACCAGGTGATCATCACCTAATCCAGGACATGTTCACTGACACAGCACCTGGAAACTGACCAGGTGATCATCACCTAACCCAGGACATGTTCACTGACCCAGCACCTGGAAACTAACCAGGTGATCATCACCTAATCCAGGACATGTTCACTGACACAGCACCTGGAAACTGACCAGGTGATCATCACCTAACCCAGGACATGTTCACTGACCCAGTACCTGGAAACTGACCATGTGATCATCGCCTAACCCAGGAGATGTTCACTGACCCAGCACCTGGAAACTGACCAGGTGATCATCACCTAACCCAGGACATGTTCACTGACCCAGTACCTGGAAACTGACCATGTGATCATCGCCTAACCCAGGACATGTTCACTGACCCAGCACCTGGAAACTGACCAGGTGATCATCACCTAATCCAGGACATGTTCACTGACACAGCACCTGGAAACTGACCAGGTGATCATCACCTAATCCAGGACATGTTCACTGACCCAGCACCTGGAAACTAACCAGGTGATCATCACCTAATCCAGGACATGTTCACTGACCCAGTACCTGGAAACTGACCAGGTGATCATCACCTAACCCAGGACATGTTCACTGACCCAGCACCTGGAAACTAACCAGGTGATCATCACCTAATCCAGGACATGTTCACTGACTCAGTAGCTGGAAACTGACCAGGTGATCATCACCTAATCCAGGACATGTTCACTGACCCAGTACCTGGAAACTGACCAGGTGATCATCACCTAATCCAGGACATGTTCACTGACCCAGCACCTGGAAACTGACCAGGTGATCATCACCTAATCCAGGACATGTTCACTGACCGAGTACCTGGAAACTAACCAGGTGATCATCACCTAATCCAGGACATGTTCACTGACCCAGCACCTGGAAACTAACCAGGTGATCATCACCTAATCCAGGACATGTTCACTGACCCAGCACCTGGAAACTGACCAGGTGATCATCACCTAACCCAGGACATGTTCACTGACCCAGTACCTGGAAACTAACCAGGTGATCATCACCTAACCCAGGACATGTTCACTGACCCAGCACCTGGAAACTGACCAGGTGATCATCACCTCACCCAGGACATGTTCACTGACCCAGTACCTGGAAACTAACCAGGTGATCATCACCTAACCCAGGACATGTTCACTGACCCAGTACCTGGAAACTGACCAGGTGATCATCACCTAACCCAGGACATGTTCACTGACCCAGCACCTGGAAACTAACCAGGTGATCATCACCTAACCCAGGACATGTTCACTGACCCAGCACCTGGAAACTAACCAGGTGATCATCACCTAACCCAGGACATGTTCACTGACCCAGCACCTGGAAACTGACCAGGTGATCATCACCTAACCCAGGACATGTTCACTGACCCAGTACCTGGAAACTAACCAGGTGATCATCACCTAACCCAGGACATGTTCACTGACCCAGCACCTGGAAACGGACCAGGTGTACATCACCTAACCCAGGACATGTTCACTGACCCAGTACCTGGAAACTAACCAGGTAATCATCACCTAACCCAGGACTTGTTCACTGACCCAGTACCTGGAAACTGACCAGGTGATCATCACCTAACCCAGGACATGTTCACTGACACAGCACCTGGAAACTGACCAGGTGATCATCACCTAACCCAGGACATGTTCACTGACCCAGTACCTGGAATCTGACCAGGTGATCATCACCTAATCCAGGACATGTTCACTGACCCAGCACCTGGAAACTGACCAGGTGATCATCACCTAACCCAGGACATGTTCACTGACCCAGCACCTGGAAACTAACCAGGTGATCATCACCTAATCCAGGACATGTTCACTGACACAGCACCTGGAATCTGACCAGGTGATCATCACCTAATCCAGGACATGTTCACTGACCCAGCACCTGGAAACTGACCAGGTGATCATCACCTAATCCAGGACATGTTCACTGACCCAGCACCTGGAAACTAACCAGGTGATCATCACCTAACCCAGGACATGTTCACTGACCCAGCACCTGGAAACTGACCAGGTAATCATCACCTAATCCAGGACATGTTCACTGACCCAGTACCTGGAAACTGACCAGGTGATCATCACCTAACCCAGGACATGTTCACTGACCCAGCACCTGGAAACTAACCAGGTGATCATCACCTAATCCAGGACATGTTCACTGACACAGCACCTGGAAACTGACCAGGTGATCATCGCCTAACCCAGGACATGTTCACTGACCCAGCACCTGGAAACTGACCAGGTGATCATCACCTAACACAGGACATGTTCACTGACCTAGCACCTGGAAACTGACCAGGTGAACATCACCTAACCCAGGACATGTTCACTGACACAGCACCTGGAAACTGACCAGGTGATCATCACCTAATCCAGGACATGTTCACTGACACAGCACCTGGAAACTGACCAGGTGATCATCGCCTAACCCAGGACATGTTCACTGACCCAGCACCTGGAAACTGACCAGGTGATCATCACCTAATCCAGGACATGTTCACTGACCCAGCACCTGGAAACTGACCAGGTGATCATCACCTAACACAGGACATGTTCACTGACACAGCACCTGGAAACTGACCAGGTGATCATCACCTAACCCAGGACATGTTCACTGACCCAGCACCTGGAAACTAACCAGGTGATCATCACCTAACCCAGGACATGTTCACTGACCCAGCACCTGGAAACTGACCAGGTGATCATCGCCTAACCCAGGACATGTTCACTGACCCAGTACCTGGAAACTGACCAGATGATCATCACCTAACCCAGGACATGTTCACTGACCCAGTACCTGGAAACTGACCAGGTGATCATCACCTAACCCAGGACATGTTCACTGATCCAGTACCTGGAAACTGACCAGGTGATCATCACCTAATCCAGGACATGTTCACTGACCCAGCACCTGGAAACTGACCAGGTGATCATCACCTAATCCAGGACATGTTCACTGACCCAGCACCTGGAAACTCACCAGGTGATCATCACCTAACCCAGGACATGTTCACTGACCCAGCACCTGGAAACTGACCAGGTGATCATCACCTAATCCAGGACATGTTCACTGACACAGCACCTGGAAACTGACCAGGTGATCATCACCTAATCCAGGACATGTTCACTGACCCAGTACCTGGAAACTGACCAGGTGAGCATCACCTCACCCAGGACATGTTCACTGACCCAGCACCTGGAAACTGACCAGGTGATCATCGCCTAACCCAGGACATGTTCACTGACCCAGCACCTGGAAACTGACCAGGTGATCATCGCCTAACCCAGGACATGTTCACTGACACAGCACCTGGAAACTAACCAGGTGATCATCACCTAACCCAGGACATGTTCACTGACCCAGCACCTGGAAACTAACCAGGTGATCATCACCTAACACAGGACATGTTCACTGACCCAGCACCTGGAAACTGACCAGGTGATCATCACCTAATCCAGGACATGTTCACTGACCCAGTACCTGGAAACTGACCAGGTGATCATCACCTAACCCAGGACATGTTCACTGACCCAGCACCTGGAAACTGACCAGGTGATCATCACCTAACCCAGGACATGTTCACTGACACAGCACCTGGAAACTGACCAGGTGATCATCACCTAACCCAGGACATGTTCACTGACCCAGTACCTGGAAACTAACCAGGTGATCATCACCTAACCCAGGACATGTTCACTGACCCAGTACCTGGAAACTGACCAGGTGATCATCACCTAATCCAGGACATGTTCACTGAACCAGTACCTGGAAACTGACCAGGTGATCATCACCTAACCCAGGACATGTTCACTGACCCAGCACCTGGAAACTGACCAGGTGATCATCACCTAATCCAGGACATGTTCACTGACACAGCACCTGGAAACTGACCAGGTGATCATCACCTAACCCAGGACATGTTCACTGACCCAGCACCTGGAAACTGACCAGGTGAACATCACCTAATCCAGGACATGTTCACTGACACAGTACCTGGAAACTGACCAGGTGATCATCACCTAACCCAGGACATGTTCACTGACCCAGCACCTGGAAACTGACCAGGTGATCATCACCTAACCCAGGACATGTTCACTGACCCAGCACCTGGAAACTGACCAGGTGATCATCGCCTAACCCAGGACATGTTCACTGACCCAGTACCTGGAAACTAACCAGGTGATCATCACCTAACCCAGGACATGTTCACTGACCCAGCACCTGGAAACTGACCAGGTGATCATCACCTAACCCAGGACATGTTCACTGACCCAGCACCTGGAAACTAACCAGGTGATCATCGCCTAATCCAGGACATGTTCACTGACCCAGTACCTGGAAACTAACCAGGTGATCATCACCTAACCCAGGACATGTTCACTGACCCAGCACCTGGAAACTGACCAGGTGATCATCACCTAACCCAGGACATGTTCACTGACCCAGTACCTGGAAACTGACCAGGTGATCATCACCTAACCCAGGACATGTTCACTGACCCAGCACCTGGAAACTAACCAGGTGATCATCACCTAACCCAGGACATGTTCACTGACCCAGCACCTGGAAACTGACCAGGTGATCATCACCTAACCCAGGACATGTTCACTGACCCAGCACCTGGAAACTGACCAGGTGATCATCACCTAATCCAGGACATGGTCACTGACCCAGCACCTGGAAACTGACCAGGTGATCATCACCTAACACAGGACATGTTCACTGACCCAGCACCTGGAAACTGATCAGGTGATCATCACCTAATCCAGGACATGTTCACTGACCCAGTACCTGGAAACTGATCAGGTGATCATCACCTAATCCAGGACATGGTCACTGACCCAGTACCTGGAAACTGATCAGGTGATCATCACCTAATCCAGGACATGTTCACTGACCCAGCACCTGGAAACTGACCAGGTGATCATCACCTAATCCAGGACATGTTCACTGACCCAGTACCTGGAAACTGATCAGGTGATCATCACCTAATCCAGGACATGGTCACTGACCCAGCACCTGGAAACTGACCAGGTGATCATCACCTAACACAGGACATGTTCACTGACCCAGCACCTGGAAACTGATCAGGTGATCATCACCTAACCCAGGACATGTTCACTGACCCAGCACCTGGAAACTGACCAGGTGATCATCACCTAACCCAGGACATGTTCACTGACACAGCACCTGGAAACTGACCAGGTGATCATCGCCTAACCCAGGACATGTTCACTGACACAGCACCTGGAAACTAACCAGGTGATCATCACCTAACCCAGGACATGTTCACTGACCCAGTACCTGGAAACTGACCAGGTGATCATCACCTAACCCAGGACATGTTCACTGACCCAGCACCTGGAAACTGACCAGGTGATCATCACCTAACCCAGGACATGTTCACTGACCCAGCACCTGGAAACTGACCAGGTGATCATCACCTAATCCAGGACATGTTCACTGACCCAGCACCTGGAAACTGACCAGGTGATCATCACCTAACCCAGGACATGTTCACTGACCCAGTACCTGGAAACTGACCAGGTGAACATCACCTAACCCAGGACATGTTCACTGACCCAGCACCTGGAAACTGACCAGGTGATCATCACCTAACCCAGGACATGTTCACTGACCCAGTACCTGGAAACTAACCAGGTGATCATCACCTAACCCAGGACATGTTCACTGACCCAGTACCTGGAAACTGACCAGGTGATCATCACCTAACCCAGGACATGTTCACTGACCCAGTACCTGGAAACTGACCAGGTGATCATCACCTAACCCAGGACATGTTCACTGACCCAGTACCTGGAAACTGACCAGGTGATCATCACCTAACCCAGGACATGTTCACTGACACAGCACCTGGAAACTGACCAGGTGATCATCGCCTAACCCAGGACATGTTCACTGACCCAGTACCTGGAAACTGACCAGGTGATCATCACCTAATCCAGGACATGTTCACTGACACAGTACCTGGAAACTGACCAGGTGATCATCACCTAATCCAGGACATGTTCACTGACCCAGTACCTGGAAACTGACCAGGTGATCATCACCTAACCCAGGACATGTTCACTGACACAGTACCTGGAAACTGACCAGGTGATCATCACCTAACCCAGGACATGTTCACTGACCCAGTACCTGGAAACTGACCAGGTGATCATCACCTAATCCAGGACATGTTCACTGACACAGTACCTGGAAACTGACCAGGTGATCATCACCTAATCCAGGACATGTTCACTGACCCAGTACCTGGAAACTGACCAGGTGATCATCACCTAACCCAGGACATGTTCACTGACCCAGTACCTGGAAACTGACCAGGTGATCATCACCTAACCCAGGACATGTTCACTGACACAGCACCTGGAAACTGACCAGGTGATCATCGCCTAACCCAGGACATGTTCACTGACCCAGTACCTGGAAACTGACCAGGTGATCATCACCTAATCCAGGACATGTTCACTGACACAGTACCTGGAAACTGACCAGGTGATCATCACCTAATCCAGGACATGTTCACTGACCCAGTACCTGGAAACTGACCAGGTGATCATCACCTAACCCAGGACATGTTCACTGACCCAGTACCTGGAAACTGACCAGGTGATCATCACCTAACCCAGGACATGTTCACTGACCTAGCACCTGGAAACTAACCAGGTGATCATCACCTAATCCAGGACATGTTCACTGACCCAGCACCTGGAAACTGACCAGGTGATCATCACCTAACCCAGGACATGTTCACTGACCCAGTACCTGGAAACTGACCAGGTGATCATCACCTAATCCAGGACATGTTCACTGACCCAGCACCTGGAAACTAACCAGGTGATCATCACCTAACCCAGGACATGTTCACTGACACAGCACCTGGAAACTGACCAGTTGATCATCACCTAACACAGGACATGTTCACTGACACAGCACCTGGAAACTGACCAAGTGATCATCACCTAATCCAGGACATGTTCACTGACACAGTACCTGGAAACTGACCAGGTGATCATCACCTAACCCAGGACATGTTCACTGACCCAGTACCTGGAAACTAACCAGGTGATCATCGCCTAATCCAGGACATGTTCACTGACCCAGTACCTGGAAACTAACCAGGTGATCATCACCTAATCCAGGACATGTTCACTGACACAGCACATGGAAACTAACCAGGTGATCATCACCTAATCCAGGACATGTTCACTGACCCAGCACCTGGAAACTGACCAGGTGATCATCGCCTAATCCAGGACATGTTCACTGACACAGCACCTGGAAACTAACCAGGTGATCATCACCTAACCCAGGACATGTTCACTGACCCAGTACCTGGAAACTAACCAGGTGATCATCACCTAATCCAGGACATGTTCACTGAACCAGCACCTGAAAACTAACCAGGTGATCATCACCTAACCCAGGACATGTTCACTGACCCAGTACCTGGAAACTAACCAGGTGATCATCACCTAATCCAGGACATGTTCACTGAACCAGCACCTGGAAACTAACCAGGTGATCATCACCTAACCCAGGACATGTTCACTGACCCAGTACCTGGAAACTAACCAGGTGATCATCACCTAACCCAGGACATGTTCACTGACCCAGTAACTGGAAACTAACCAGGTGATCATCACCTAACCCAGGACATGTTCACTGACCCAGCACCTGGAAACTAACCAGGTGATCATCACCTAACCCAGGACATGTTCACTGACCCAGCACATGGAAACTGACCAGGTGAGCATCACCTAATCCAGGACATGTTCACTGACCCAGCACCTGGAAACTGACCAGGGGTGATCATCACCTAATCCAGGACATGTTCACTGACACAACACCTGGAAACTAACCAGGTGATCATCGCCTAATCCAGGACATGTTCACTGACACAGTACCTGGAAACTGACCAGGTGATCATCACCTAACCCAGGACATGTTCAGTGACCCAGCACCTGGAAACTGACCAGGTGATCATCACCTAACCCAGGACATGTTCACTGACCCAGTACCTGGAAACTGACCAGGTGATCATCACCTAATCCAGGACATGTTCACTGACCCAGTACCTGGAAACTGACCAGGTGATCATCACCTAACCCAGGACATGTTCACTGACCCAGCACCTGGAAACTAACCAGGTGATCATCACCTAACCCAGGACATGTTCACTGACACAGCACCTGGAAACTGACCAGGTGATCATCACCTAATCCAGGAAATGTTCACTGACGAAGTACCTGGAAACTAACCAGGTGATCATCACCTAATCCAGGACATGTTCACTGACACAGCACCTGGAAAATGACCAGGTGATCATCACCTAACCCAGGACATGTTCACTGACCCAGTACCTGGAAACTGACCAGGTGATCATCACCTAATCCAGGACATGTTCACAAAACGAGTACCTGGGAACTGACCAGGTGAGCATCACCTAACCCAGGACATGTTCACTGACCCAGTACCTGGAAACTAACCAGGTGATCATCACCTAATCCAGGACATGTTCACTGACCCAGCACCTGGAAACTGACCAGGTGATCATCACCTAATCCAAGACATGTTCACTGACACAGCACCTGGAAACTAACCAGGTGATCATCACCTAATCCAGGACATGTTCACTGACCCAGCACCTGGAAACTGACCAGGTGATCTCACCTAATCCAGGACATGTTCACTGACACAACACCTGGAAACTAACCAGGTGATCATCACCTAACCCAGGACATGTTCACTGACCCAGCACCTGGAAACTAACCAGGTGATCATCACCTAACCCAGGACATGTTCACTGACCCAGCACCTGGAAACTAACCAGGTGATCATCACCTAATCCAGGACATGTTCACTGACCCAGTACCTGGAAACTAACCAGGTGATCATCACCTAATCCAGGACATGTTCACTGACCCAGTACCTGGAAACTAACCAGGTGATCATCACCTAACCCAGGACATGTTCACTGACCCAGCACCTGGAAACTGACCAGGTGATCATCACCTAACCCAGGACATGTTCACTGACCCAGCACCTGGAAACTGACCAGGTGATCATCACCTAACCCAGGACATGTTCACTGACACAGCACCTGGAAACTAACCAGGTGATCATCACCTAACCCAGGACATGTTCACTGACCCAGTACCTGGAAACTAACCAGGTGATCATCACCTAATCCAGGACATGTTCACTGACCCAGTACCTGGAAACTAACCAGGTGATCATCACCTAACCCAGGACATGTTCACTGACCCAGCACCTGGAAACTGACCAGGTGATCATCACCTAATCCAGGACATGTTCACTGACCCAGTACCTGGAATCTGACCAGGTGATCATCACCTAATCCAAGACATGTTCACTGACCCAGCACCTGGAAACTGACCAGGTGATCATCACCTAATCCAGGACATGTTCACTGACCCAGCACCTGGAAACAGACCAGGTGATCATCACCTAACCCAGGACATGTTCACTGACCCAGTACCTGGAAAATGACCAGGTGATCATCACCTAACCCAGGACATGTTCACTGACCCAGTACCTGGAAAATGACCAGGTGATCATCACCTAACCCAGGACATGTTCACTGACCCAGTACCTGGAAAATGACCAGGTGATCATCACCTAACCCAGGACATGTTCACTGACCCAGTACCTGGAAAATGACCAGGTGATCATCACCTAATCCAGGACATGTTCACTGACACAGTACCTGGAATCTGACCAGGTGATCATCACCTAATCCAGGACATGTTCACTGACACAGCACCTGGAAACTAACCAGGTGAGCATCACCTAATCCAGGACATGTTCACTGACCCAGCACCTGGAAACTGACCAGGTGATCATCACCTAATCCAGGACATGTTCACTGACCCAGCACCTGGAAACTGACCAGGTGATCATCACCTAACCCAGGACATGTTCACTGACCCAGCACCTGGAAACTGACCAGGTGATCATCACCTAACCCAGGACATGTTCACTGACACAGCACCTGGAAACTAACCAGGTGATCATCACCTAACCCAGGACATGTTCACTGACCCAGCACCTGGAAACTGACCAGGTGATCATCACCTAACCCAGGACATGTTCACTGACACAGCACCTGGAAACTAACCAGGTGATCATCTCCTAACCCAGGACATGTTCACTGACCCAGTACCTGGAAACTGACCAGGTGATCATCACCTAACCCAGGACATGTTCACTGACCCAGTACCTGGAAAATGACCAGGTGATCATCACCTAACCCAGGACATGTTCACTGACCCAGTACCTGGAAACTGACCAGGTGATCATCACCTAACACAGGACATGTTCACTGACACAGTACCTGGAAACTGACCAGGTGATCATCACCTAACCCAGGACATGTTCACTGACACAGTACCTGGAAACTGACCAGGTGATCATCACCTAACACAGGACATGTTCACTGACACAGTACCTGGAAACTGACCAGGTGAACATCACCTAATCCAGGACATGTTCACTGACCCAGTACCTGGAAACTAACCAGGTGATCATCACCTAACCCAGGACATGTTCACTGACCCAGCACCTGGAAACTAACCAGGTGATCATCACCTAACCCAGGACATGTTCACTGACCCAGCACCTGGAAACTAACCAGGTGATCATCACCTAATCCAGGACATGTTCACTGACACAGTACCTGGAAACTGACCAAGTGATCATCACCTAATCCAGGACATGTTCACTGACCCAGCACCTGGAAACAGACCAGGTGATCATCACCTAACCCAGGACATGTTCACTGACCCAGTACCTGGAAAATGACCAGGTGATCATCACCTAACCCAGGACATGTTCACTGACCCAGTACCTGGAATCTGACCAGGTGATCATCACCTAATCCAGGACATGTTCACTGAACCAGTACCTGGAAACTGACCAGGTGATCATCACCTAACCCAGGACATGTTCACTGACCCAGCACCTGGAAACTAACCAGGTGATCATCACCTAATCCAGGACATGTTCACTGACACAGCACATGGAAACTAACCAGGTGATCATCACCTAATCCAGGACATGTTCACTGACCCAGCACCTGGAAACTGACCAGGTGATCATCGCCTAATCCAGGACATGTTCACTGACACAGCACCTGGAAACTGACCAGGTGATCATCACCTAATCCAGGACATGTTCACTGACCCAGTACCTGGAAACTGACCAGGTGATCATCACCTAACCCAGGACATGTTCACTGACTCAGCACCTTGAAACTGACCAGGTGATCATCACCTAACCCAGGACATGTTCACTGACCCAGTACCTGGAAACTAACCAGGTGTACATCGCCTAATCCAGGACATGTTCACTGACCCAGTACCTGGAAACTAACCAGGTGATCATCACCTAACCCAGGACATGTTCACTGACCCAGTACCTGGAAACTGACCAGGTGATCATCACCTAATCCAGGACATGTTCACTGACCCAGTGCCTGGAAACTGACCAGGTGATCATCACCTAATCCAGGACATGTTCACTGACCCAGTGCCTGGAAACTGACCAGGTGATCATCACCTAACCCAGGACATGTTCACTGACCCAGCACATGGAAACTGACCAGGTGAGCATCACCTAACCCAGGACATGTTCAGTGACCCAGCACCTGGAAACTGACCAGGTGATCATCACCTAACCCAGGACATGTTCACTGACCCAGTACCTGGAAACTGACCAGGTGATCATCACCTAATCCAGGACATGTTCACTGACCCAGTACCTGGAAACTGACCAGGTGATCATCACCTAACCCAGGACATGTTCACTGACCCAGCACCTGGAAACTAACCAGGTGATCATCACCTAACCCAGGACATGTTCACTGACACAGCACCTGGAAACTGACCAGGTGATCATCACCTAATCCAGGACATGTTCACTGACGAAGTACCTGGAAACTAACCAGGTGATCATCACCTAATCCAGGACATGTTCACTGACACAGCACCTGGAAAATGACCAGGTGATCATCACCTAACCCAGGACATGTTCACTGACCCAGTACCTGGAAACTGACCAGGTGATCATCACCTAATCCAGGACATGTTCACTGACCGAGTACCTGGAAACTGACCAGGTGAGCATCACCTAACCCAGGACATGTTCACTGACCCAGTACCTGGAAACTAACCAGGTGATCATCACCTAATCCAGGACATGTTCACTGACCCAGCACCTGGAAACTGACCAGGTGATCATCACCTAATCCAAGACATGTTCACTGACACAGCACCTGGAAACTAACCAGGTGATCATCGCCTAATCCAGGACATGTTCACTGACACAGCACCTGGAAACTGACCAGGTGATCATCACCTAATCCAGGACATGTTCACTGACCCAGTACCTGGAAACTGACCAGGTGATCATCACCTAACCCAGGACATGTTCACTGACTCAGCACCTTGAAACTGACCAGGTGATCATCACCTAACCCAGGACATGTTCACTGACCCAGTACCTGGAAACTAACCAGGTGTACATCGCCTAATCCAGGACATGTTCACTGACCCAGTACCTGGAAACTAACCAGGTGATCATCACCTAATCCAGGACATGTTCACTGACCCAGTACCTGGAAACTAACCAGGTGATCATCACCTAATCCAGGACATGTTCACTGACCCAGTACCTGGAAACTAACCATGTGATCATCACCTAACCCAGGACATGTTCACTGACCCAGCACCTGGAAACTGACCAGGTGATCATCACCTAATCCAGGACATGTTCACTGACACAGCACATGGAAACTAACCAGGTGATCATCACCTAACCCAGGACATGTTCACTGACACAGCACCTGGAAACTGACCAGGTGATCATCGCCTAATCCAGGACATGTTCACTGACCCAGTACCTGGAAACTAACCAGGTGATCATCACCTAATCCAGGACATGTTCACTGACCCAGTACCTGGAAACTAACCAGGTGATCATCACCTAATCCAGGACATGTTCACTGACACAGCACCTGGAAAATGACCAGGTGATCATCACCTAACCCAGGACATGTTCACTGACCCAGCACCTGGAAACTAACCAGGTGATCATCACCTAATCCAGGACATGTTCACTGACCCAGTACCTGGAAACTAACCAGGTGATCATCACCTAACCCAGGACATGTTCACTGACCCAGCACCTGGAAACTGACCAGGTGATCATCACCTAATCCAGGACATGTTCACTGACCCAGTACCTGGAATCTGACCAGGTGATCATCACCTAATCCAGGACATGTTCACTGACCCAGCACCTGGAAACTGACCAGGTGATCATCACCTAATCCAGGACATGTTCACTGACCCAGCACCTGGAAACAGACCAGGTGATCATCACCTAACCCAGGACATGTTCACTGACCCAGTACCTGGAAAATGACCAGGTGATCATCACCTAACCCAGGACATGTTCACTGACTCAGTACATGGAAAATGACCAGGTGATCATCACCTAACCCAGGACATGTTCACTGACCCAGTACCTGGAAAATGACCAGGTGATCATCACCTAACCCAGGACATGTTCACTGACCCAGTACCTGGAAAATGACCAGGTGATCATCACCTAATCCAGGACATGTTCACTGACACAGTACCTGGAATCTGACCAGGTGATCATCACCTAATCCAGGACATGTTCACTGACCCAGTACCTGGAAACTAACCAGGTGAGCATCACCTAATCCAGGACATGTTCACTGACCCAGCACCTGGAAACTGACCAGGTGATCATCACCTAATCCAGGACATGTTCACTGACCCAGCACCTGGAAACTGACCAGGTGATCATCACCTAACCCAGGACATGTTCACTGACCCAGCACCTGGAAACTGACCAGGTGATCATCACCTAACCCAGGACATGTTCACTGACACAGCACCTGGAAACTAACCAGGTGATCATCACCTAACCCAGGACATGTTCACTGACCCAGCACCTGGAAACTGACCAGGTGATCATCACCTAACCCAGGACATGTTCACTGACACAGCACCTGGAAACTAACCAGGTGATCATCTCCTAACCCAGGACATGTTCACTGACCCAGTACCTGGAAACTGACCAGGTGATCATCACCTAACCCAGGACATGTTCACTGACCCAGTACCTGGAAAATGACCAGGTGATCATCACCTAACCCAGGACATGTTCACTGACCCAGTACCTGGAAACTGACCAGGTGATCATCACCTAACACAGGACATGTTCACTGACACAGTACCTGGAAACTGACCAGGTGATCATCACCTAACCCAGGACATGTTCACTGACACAGTACCTGGAAACTGACCAGGTGATCATCACCTAACACAGGACATGTTCACTGACACAGTACCTGGAAACTGACCAGGTGAACATCACCTAATCCAGGACATGTTCACTGACCCAGTACCTGGAAACTGACCAGGTGATCATCACCTAACCCAGGACATGTTCACTGACCCAGCACCTGGAAACTGACCAGGTGATCATCACCTAACCCAGGACATGTTCACTGACCCAGCACCTGGAAACTAACCAGGTTTACAAAACCTAACCCAGGACATGTTCACTGACCCAGCACCTGGAAACTAACCAGGTGATCATCACCCAACCCAGGACATGTTCACTGACACAGTACCTGGAAACTGACCAGGTGATCATCGCCTAATCCAGGACATGTTCACTGACCCAGCAACTGGAAACTGACCAGGGGTGATCATCACCTAACCCAGGACATGTTCACTGACCTAGCACCTGGAAACTGACCAGGTGATCATCACCTAACCCAGGACATGTTCACTGACCCAGCACCTGGAAACTGACCAGGTGATCATCACCTAACCCAGGACATGTTCACTGACCCAGTACCTGGAAACTGACCAGGTGATCATCACCTAACCCAGGACATGTTCACTGACCCAGCACCTGGAAACTGACCAGGTGATCATCACCTAACCCAGGACATGTTCACTGACCCAGCACCTGGAAACTGACCAGGTGATCATCACCTAACTCAGGACATGTTCACTGACCCAGTACCTGGAAACTAACCAGGTGATCATCACCTAACCCAGGACATGTTCACTGACCCAGCACCTGGAAACTAACCAGGTGATCATCACCTAACCCAGGACATGTTCACTGACCCAGCACCTGGAAACTAACCAGGTGATCATCACCTAATCCAGGACATGTTCACTGACACAGTACCTGGAAACTGACCAAGTGATCATCACCTAATCCAGGACATGTTCACTGACCCAGCACCTGGAAACAGACCAGGTGATCATCACCTAACCCAGGACATGTTCACTGACCCAGTACCTGGAAAATGACCAGGTGATCATCACCTAACCCAGGACATGTTCACTGACCCAGTACCTGGAATCTGACCAGGTGATCATCACCTAATCCAGGACATGTTCACTGAACCAGTACCTGGAAACTGACCAGGTGATCATCACCTAACCCAGGACATGTTCACTGACCCAGCACCTGGAAACTAACCAGGTGATCATCACCTAATCCAGGACATGTTCACTGACACAGCACATGGAAACTAACCAGGTGATCATCACCTAATCCAGGACATGTTCACTGACCCAGCACCTGGAAACTGACCAGGTGATCATCGCCTAATCCAGGACATGTTCACTGACACAGCACCTGGAAACTGACCAGGTGATCATCACCTAATCCAGGACATGTTCACTGACCCAGTACCTGGAAACTGACCAGGTGATCATCACCTAACCCAGGACATGTTCACTGACTCAGCACCTTGAAACTGACCAGGTGATCATCACCTAACCCAGGACATGTTCACTGACCCAGTACCTGGAAACTAACCAGGTGTACATCGCCTAATCCAGGACATGTTCACTGACCCAGTACCTGGAAACTAACCAGGTGATCATCACCTAATCCAGGACATGTTCACTGACCCAGTACCTGGAAACTAACCAGGTGATCATCACCTAATCCAGGACATGTTCACTGACCCAGTACCTGGAAACTAACCATGTGATCATCACCTAACCCAGGACATGTTCACTGACCCAGCACCTGGAAACTGACCAGGTGATCATCACCTAATCCAGGACATGTTCACTGACACAGCACATGGAAACTAACCAGGTGATCATCACCTAATCCAGGACATGTTCACTGACCCAGCACCTGGAAACTGACCAGGTGATCATCGCCTAATCCAGGACATGTTCACTGACACAGCACCTGGAAACTAACCAGGTGATCATCACCTAACCCAGGACATGTTCACTGACCCAGTACCTGGAAACTAACCAGGTGATCATCACCTAATCCAGGACATGTTCACTGACCCAGTACCTGGAAACTGACCAGGTGATCATCACCTAATCCAGGACATGTTCACTGAACCAGCACCTGAAAACTAACCAGGTGATCATCACCTAACCCAGGACATGTTCACTGACCCAGTACCTGGAAACTAACCAGGTGATCATCACCTAATCCAGGACATGTTCACTGAACCAGCACCTGGAAACTAACCAGGTGATCATCACCTAACCCAGGACATGTTCACTGACCCAGTACCTGGAAACTAACCAGGTGATCATCACCTAACCCAGGACATGTTCACTGACCCAGTACCTGGAAACTGACCAGGTGATCATCACCTAACCCAGGACATGTTCACTGACCCAGCACATGGAAACTGACCAGGTGAGCATCACCTAATCCAGGACATGTTCACTGACCCAGCACCTGGAAACTGACCAGGGGTGATCATCACCTAATCCAGGACATGTTCACTGACACAACACCTGGAAACTAACCAGGTGATCATCGCCTAATCCAGGACATGTTCACTGACACAGTACCTGGAAACTGACCAGGTGATCATCACCTAACCCAGGACATGTTCAGTGACCCAGCACCTGGAAACTAACCAGGTGATCATCACCTAACCCAGGACATGTTCACTGACCCAGCACCTGGAAACTAACCAGGTGATCATCACCTAATCCAGGACATGTTCACTGACACAGTACCTGGAAACTGACCAAGTGATCATCACCTAATCCAGGACATGTTCACTGACCCAGCACCTGGAAACAGACCAGGTGATCATCACCTAACCCAGGACATGTTCACTGACCCAGTACCTGGAAAATGACCAGGTGATCATCACCTAACCCAGGACATGTTCACTGACCCAGTACCTGGAATCTGACCAGGTGATCATCACCTAATCCAGGACATGTTCACTGAACCAGTACCTGGAAACTGACCAGGTGATCATCACCTAACCCAGGACATGTTCACTGACCCAGCACCTGGAAACTAACCAGGTGATCATCACCTAATCCAGGACATGTTCACTGACACAGCACATGGAAACTAACCAGGTGATCATCACCTAATCCAGGACATGTTCACTGACCCAGCACCTGGAAACTGACCAGGTGATCATCACCTAATCCAGGACATGTTCACTGACCCAGTACCTGGAAACTGACCAGGTGATCATCACCTAACCCAGGACATGTTCACTGACTCAGCACCTTGAAACTGACCAGGTGATCATCACCTAACCCAGGACATGTTCACTGACCCAGTACCTGGAAACTAACCAGGTGTACATCGCCTAATCCAGGACATGTTCACTGACCCAGTACCTGGAAACTAACCAGGTGATCATCACCTAATCCAGGACATGTTCACTGACCCAGTACCTGGAAACTAACCAGGTGATCATCACCTAATCCAGGACATGTTCACTGACCCAGTACCTGGAAACTAACCATGTGATCATCACCTAACCCAGGACATGTTCACTGACCCAGCACCTGGAAACTGACCAGGTGATCATCACCTAATCCAGGACATGTTCACTGACACAGCACATGGAAACTAACCAGGTGATCATCACCTAATCCAGGACATGTTCACTGACCCAGCACCTGGAAACTGACCAGGTGATCATCGCCTAATCCAGGACATGTTCACTGACACAGCACCTGGAAACTAACCAGGTGATCATCACCTAACCCAGGACATGTTCACTGACCCAGTACCTGGAAACTAACCAGGTGATCATCACCTAATCCAGGACATGTTCACTGAACCAGCACCTGAAAACTAACCAGGTGATCATCACCTAACCCAGGACATGTTCACTGACCCAGTACCTGGAAACTAACCAGGTGATCATCACCTAATCCAGGACATGTTCACTGAACCAGCACCTGGAAACTAACCAGGTGATCATCACCTAACCCAGGACATGTTCACTGACCCAGTACCTGGAAACTAACCAGGTGATCATCACCTAACCCAGGACATGTTCACTGACCCAGTACCTGGAAACTGACCAGGTGATCATCACCTAACCCAGGACATGTTCAGTGACCCAGCACCTGGAAACTAACCAGGTGATCATCACCTAACCCAGGACATGTTCACTGACCCAGCACCTGGAAACTAACCAGGTGATCATCACCTAATCCAGGACATGTTCACTGACACAGTACCTGGAAACTGACCAAGTGATCATCACCTAATCCAGGACATGTTCACTGACCCAGCACCTGGAAACAGACCAGGTGATCATCACCTAACCCAGGACATGTTCACTGACCCAGTACCTGGAAAATGACCAGGTGATCATCACCTAACCCAGGACATGTTCACTGACCCAGTACCTGGAATCTGACCAGGTGATCATCACCTAATCCAGGACATGTTCACTGAACCAGTACCTGGAAACTGACCAGGTGATCATCACCTAACCCAGGACATGTTCACTGACCCAGCACCTGGAAACTAACCAGGTGATCATCACCTAATCCAGGACATGTTCACTGACACAGCACATGGAAACTAACCAGGTGATCATCACCTAATCCAGGACATGTTCACTGACCCAGCACCTGGAAACTGACCAGGTGATCATCACCTAATCCAGGACATGTTCACTGACCCAGTACCTGGAAACTGACCAGGTGATCATCACCTAACCCAGGACATGTTCACTGACTCAACACCTTGAAACTGACCAGGTGATCATCACCTAACCCAGGACATGTTCACTGACCCAGTACCTGGAAACTAACCAGGTGTACATCGCCTAATCCAGGACATGTTCACTGACCCAGTACCTGGAAACTAACCAGGTGATCATCACCTAATCCAGGACATGTTCACTGACCCAGTACCTGGAAACTAACCAGGTGATCATCACCTAATCCAGGACATGTTCACTGACCCAGTACCTGGAAACTAACCATGTGATCATCACCTAACCCAGGACATGTTCACTGACCCAGCACCTGGAAACTGACCAGGTGATCATCACCTAATCCAGGACATGTTCACTGACACAGCACATGGAAACTAACCAGGTGATCATCACCTAATCCAGGACATGTTCACTGACCCAGCACCTGGAAACTGACCAGGTGATCATCGCCTAATCCAGGACATGTTCACTGACACAGCACCTAGAAACTAACCAGGTGATCATCACCTAACCCAGGACATGTTCACTGACCCAGTACCTGGAAACTAACCAGGTGATCATCACCTAATCCAGGACATGTTCACTGAACCAGCACCTGAAAACTAACCAGGTGATCATCACCTAACCCAGGACATGTTCACTGACCCAGTACCTGGAAACTAACCAGGTGATCATCACCTAATCCAGGACATGTTCACTGAACCAGCACCTGGAAACTAACCAGGTGATCATCACCTAACCCAGGACATGTTCACTGACCCAGTACCTGGAAACTAACCAGGTGATCATCACCTAACCCAGGACATGTTCACTGACCCAGTACCTGGAAACTGACCAGGTGATCATCACCTAACCCAGGACATGTTCACTGACCCAGCACATGGAAACTGACCAGGTGAGCATCACCTAATCCAGGACATGTTCACTGACCCAGCACCTGGAAACTGACCAGGGGTGATCATCACCTAATCCAGGACATGTTCACTGACACAACACCTGGAAACTAACCAGGTGATCATCGCCTAATCCAGGACATGTTCACTGACACAGTACCTGGAAACTGACCAGGTGATCATCACCTAACCCAGGACATGTTCAGTGACCCAGCACCTGGAAACTGACCAGGTGATCATCACCTAACCCAGGACATGTTCACTGACACAGTACCTGGAAACTGACCAGGTGATCATCACCTAATCCAGGACATGTTCACTGACCCAGTACCTGGAAACTGACCAGGTGATCATCACCTAACCCAGGACATGTTCACTGACCCAGCACCTGGAAACTAACCAGGTGATCATCACCTAACCCAGGACATGTTCACTGACCCAGCACCTGGAAACTAACCAGGTGATCATCACCTAATCCAGGACATGTTCACTGACACAGCACCTGGAAACTGACCAGGTGATCATCACCTAATCCAGGACATGTTCACTGACGAAGTACCTGGAAACTAACCAGGTGATCATCACCTAATCCAGGACATGTTCACTGACACAGCACCTGCAAAATGACCAGGTGATCATCACCTAACCCAGGACATGTTCACTGACCCAGTACCTGGAAACTGACCAGGTGATCATCACCTAATCCAGGACATGTTCACTGACCGAGTACCTGGAAACTGACCAGGTGAGCATCACCTAACCCAGGACATGTTCACTGACCCAGTACCTGGAAACTAACCAGGTGATCATCACCTAATCCAGGACATGTTCACTGACCCAGCACCTGGAAACTAACCAGGTGATCATCACCTAATCCAAGACATGTTCACTGACACAGCACCTGGAAACTGACCAGGTGATCATCACCTAATCCAAGACATGTTCACTGACACAGCACCTGGAAACTGACCAGGTGATCATCACCTAATCCAGGACATGTTCACTGACACAGCACCTGGAAACTGACCAGGTGATCATCGCCTAACCCAGGACATGTTCACTGACACAGCACCTGGAAACTGACCAGGTGATCATCACCTAATCCAGGACATGTTCACTGACACAGCACCTGGAAACTGACCAGGTGATCATCGCCTAATCCAGGACATGTTCACTGACCCAGCACCTGGAAACTAACCAGGTGATCATCACCTAATCCAGGACATGTTCACTGACCCAGCACCTGGAAACTGACCAGGTGATCATCACCTAATCCAGGACATGTTCACTGACCCAGTACCTGGAAACTGACCAGGTGATCATCACCTAACCCAGGACATGTTCACTGAACCAGCACCTGGAAACTAACCAGGTGATCATCACCTAACCCAGGACATGTTCACTGACCCAGCACCTGGAAACTAACCAGGTGATCATCACCTAACCCAGGACATGTTCACTGACACAGTACCTGGAAACTGACCAGGTGATCATCACCTAACCCAGGACATGTTCACTGACCCAGCACCTGGAAACTAACCAGGTGATCATCACCTAACCCAGGACATGTTCACTGACACAGTACCTGGAAACTGACCAGGTGATCATCACCTAATCCAGGACATGTTCACTGACCCAGTACCTGGAAACTGACCAGGTGATCATCACCTAATCCAGGACATGTTCACTGACCTAGTACCTGCAATCTGACCAGGTGATCATCACCTAATCCAGGACATGTTCACTGACACAGCACCTGGAAACTAACCAGGTGATCATCACCTGACCCAGGACATGTTCACTGACCCAGTACCTGGAAACTGACCAGGTGATCATCACCTAATCCAGGACATGTTCACTGACACAACACCTGGAAACTAACCAGGTGATCATCGCCTAATCCAGGACATGTTCACTGACACAGTACCTGGAAACTGACCAGGTGATCATCACCTAACCCAGGACATGTTCAGTGACCCAGTACCTGGAAACTGACCAGGTGATCATCACCTAATCCAGGACATGTTCACTGACACAGCACCTGGAAACTGACCAGGTGATCATCACCTAACCCAGGACATGTTCACTGACACAGCACCTGGAAACTGACCAGGTGATCATCACCTAACCCAGGACATGTTCACTGACCCAGTACCTGGAAACTAACCAGGTGATCATCACCTAATCCAGGACATGTTCACTGACCCAGCACCTGGAAACTGACCAGGTGATCATCACCTAATCCAAGACATGTTCACTGACACAGCACCTGGAAACTAACCAGGTGATCATCACCTAACCCAGGACATGTTCACTGACCCAGCACCTGGAAACTAACCAGGTGATCATCACCTAACCCAGGACATGTTCACTGACCCAGTACCTGGAAACTAACCAGGTGATCATCACCTAACCCAGGACATGTTCACTGACCCAGCACCTGGAAACTAACCAGGTGATCATCACCTAACCCAGGACATGTTCACTGACCCAGTACCTGGAAACTAACCAGGTGATCATCACCTAACCCAGGACATGTTCACTGACCCAGCACCTGGAAACTAACCAGGTGATCATCACCTAACCCAGGACATGTTCACTGACCCAGTACCTGGAAACTAACCAGGTGATCATCACCTAATCCAAGACATGTTCACTGACACTGCACCTGGAAACTAACCAGGTGATCATCACCTAACCCAGGACATGTTCACTGACCCAGCACCTGGAAACTAACCAGGTGATCATCACCTAACCCAGGACATGTTCACTGACCCAGTACCTGGAAACTGACCAGGTGATCATCACCTAACCCAGGACATGTTCACTGACCCAGTACCTGGAAACTGACCAGGTGATCATCACCTAACACAGGACATGTTCACTGACCCAGTACCTGGAAACTAACCAGGTGATCATCACCTAATCCAGGACATGTTCACTGACCCAGCACCTGGAAACTGACCAGGTGATCATCACCTAACCCAGGACATGTTCACTGACCCAGTACCTGGAAACTGACCAGGTGATCATCACCTAACTCAGGACATGTTCACTGACCCAGTACCTGGAAACTAACCAGGTGATCATCACCTAACCCAGGACATGTTCACTGACCCAGCACCTGGAAACTAACCAGGTGATCATCACCTAATCCAGGACATGTTCACTGACACAGTACCTGGAAACTGACCAAGTGATCATCACCTAATCCAGGACATGTTCACTGACCCAGCACCTGGAAACAGACCAGGTGATCATCACCTAACCCAGGACATGTTCACTGACCCAGTACCTGGAAAATGACCAGGTGATCATCACCTAACCCAGGACATGTTCACTGACCCAGTACCTGGAATCTGACCTGGTGATCATCACCTAATCCAGGACATGTTCACTGAACCAGCACCTGGAAACTGACCAGGTGATCATCACCTAATCCAGGACATGTTCACTGACACAGCACATGGAAACTAACCAGGTGATCATCACCTAATCCAGGACATGTTCACTGACCCAGCACCTGGAAACTGACCAGGTGATCATCGCCTAATCCAGGACATGTTCACTGACTCAGCACCTTGAAACTGACCAGGTGATCATCACCTAACCCAGGACATGTTCACTGACCCAGTACCTGGAAACTAACCAGGTGTACATCGCCTAATCCAGGACATGTTCACTGACCCAGTACCTGGAAACTAACCAGGTGATCATCACCTAATCCAGGACATGTTCACTGACCCAGTACCTGGAAACTAACCAGGTGATCATCACCTAATCCAAGACATGTTCACTGACCCAGCACCTGGAAACTGACCAGGTGATCATCACCTAACCCAGGACATGTTCACTGAACCAGCACCTGGAAACTGACCAGGTGATCATCACCTAACCCAGGACATGTTCACTGACCCAGTACCTGGAAACTAACCAGGTGATCATCACCTAACCCAGGACATGTTCACTGAACCAGCACCTGGAAACTGACCAGGTGATCATCACCTAATCCAGGACATGTTCACTGACCCAGTACCTGGAAACTGACCAGGTGATCATCACCTAACCCAGGACATGTTCACTGACCCAGTACCTGGAAACTGACCAGGTGATCATCACCTAATCCAGGACATGTTCACTGACCCAGTACCTGGAAACTGACCAGGTGATCATCACCTAACCCAGGACATGTTCAGTGACCCAGCACCTGGAAACTAACCAGGTGATCATCACCTAATCCAGGACATGTTCACTGACCCAGTACCTGGAAACTGACCAGGTGATCATCACCTAACCCAGGACATGTTCACTGACCCAGCACCTGGAAACTAACCAGGTGATCATCACCTAACCCAGGACATGTTCACTGACCCAGCACCTGGAAACTGACCAGGTGATCATCACCTAACCCAGGACATGTTCACTGACCCAGCACCTGGAAACTAACCAGGTGATCATCACCTAACCCAGGACATGTTCACTGACCCAGTACCTGGAAACTGACCAGGTGATCATCACCTAACCCAGGACATGTTCACTGACACAGCACCTGGAAACTGACCAGGTGATCATCACCTAACCCAGGACATGTTCACTGACCCAGCACCTGGAAACTGACCAGGTGAACATCACCTAACCCAGGACATGTTCACTGACACAGCACCTGGAAACTGACCAGGTGATCATCACCTAACCCAGGACATGTTCACTGACCCAGTACCTGGAAACTAACCAGGTGATCATCACCTAACCCAGGACATGTTCACTGACCCAGTACCTGGAAACTAACCAGGTGATCATCACCTAATCCAGGACATGTTCACTGACCCAGTACCTGGAAACTAACCAGGTGATCATCACCTAACCCAGGACATGTTCACTGACCCAGTACCTGGAAACTGACCAGGTGATCATCACCTAACCCAGGACATGTTCACTGACACAGCACCTGGAAACTGACCAGGTGATCATCACCTAATCCAGGACATGTTCACTGACCCAGCACCTGGAAACTGACCAGGTGATCATCACCTAACCCAGGACATGTTCACTGACACAGTACCTGGAAACTGACCAGGTGATCATCACCTAACCCAGGACATGTTCACTGACACAGTACCTGGAAACTAACCAGGTGATCATCACCTAACCCAGGACATGTTCACTGACACAGCACCTGGAAACTGACCAGGTGATCATCACCTAACCCAGGACATGTTCACTGACCCAGCACCTGGAAACTGACCAGGTGAACATCACCTAACCCAGGACATGTTCACTGACACAGCACCTGGAAACTGACCAGGTGATCATCACCTAACCCAGGACATGTTCACTGACCCAGTACCTGGAAACTAACCAGGTGATCATCACCTAACCCAGGACATGTTCACTGACCCAGTACCTGGAAACTAACCAGGTGATCATCACCTAATCCAGGACATGTTCACTGACCCAGCACCTGGAAACTGACCAGGTGATCATCACCTAATCCAGGACATGTTCACTGACCCAGTACCTGGAAACTGACCAGGTGATCATCACCTAACCCAGGACATGTTCACTGACACAGCACCTGGAAACTAACCAGGTGATCATCTCCTAACCCAGGACATGTTCACTGACACAGCACATGGAAACTAACCAGGTGATCATCACCTAATCCAGGACATGTTCACTGACCCAGCACCTGGAAACTGACCAGGTGATCATCACCTAACCCAGGACATGTTCACTGACACAGTACCTGGAAACTGACCAGGTGATCATCACCTAACCCAGGACATGTTCACTGACCCAGTACCTGGAATCTGACCAGGTGATCATCACCTAATCCAGGACATGTTCACTGACCCAGTACCTGGAAACTGACCAGGTGATCATCACCTAATCCAGGACATGTTCACTGACCCAGCACCTGGAAACTGACCAGGTGAACATCACCTAATCCAGGACATGTTCACTGACACAGCACCTGGAAACTGACCAGCTGATCATCACCTAACCCAGGACATGTTCACTGACACAGCACCTGGAAACTGACCAGGTGATCATCACCTAATCCAGGACATGTTCACTGACCCAGTACCTGGAAACTGACCAGGTGATCATCACCTAACCCAGGACATGTTCACTGACACAGCACCTGGAAACTGACCAGGTGATCATCACCTAACCCAGGACATGTTCACTGACCCAGTACCTGGAAAGTGACCAGGTGATCATCACCTAATCCAGGACATGTTCACTGACACAGCACCTGGAAACTGACCAGGTGATCATCACCTAACCCAGGACATGTTCACTGACACAGCACCTGGAAACTAACCAGTTGATCATCACCTAATCCAGGACATGTTCACTGACACAGCACCTGGAAACTGACCAGGTGATCATCACCTAATCCAGGACATGTTCACTGACCCAGTACCTGGAAACTAACCAGGTGATCATCACCTAACCCAGGACATGTTCACTGACCCAGTACCTGGAAACTGACCAGGTGATCATCACCTAATCCAGGACATGTTCACTGACCCAGTACCTGGAAACTGACCAGGTGATCATCACCTAACCCAGGACATGTTCACTGACCCAGTACCTGGAAACTGACCAGGTGATCATCACCTAACCCAGGACATGTTCACTGACCCAGTACCTGGAAACTGACCAGGTGATCATCACCTAATACAGGACATGTTCACTGACACAGCACCTGGAAACTAACCAGGTGATCATCACCTAACCCAGGACATGTTCACTGACCCAGTACCTGGAATCTGACCAGGTGATCATCACCTAACCCAGGACATGTTCACTGACACAGCACCTGGAAACTGACCAGGTGATCATCACCTAATCCAGGACATGTTCACTGACCCAGCACCTGGAAACTGACCAGGTGATCATCACCTAACCCAGGACATGTTCACTGACCCAGTACCTGGAAACTGACCAGGTGATCATCACCTAACACAGGACATGTTCACTGACACAGTACCTGGAAACTGACCAGGTGATCATCACCTAATCCAGGACATGTTCACTGACCCAGCACCTGGAAACTGACCAGGTGATCATCACCTAACCCAGGACATGTTCACTGACCCAGTACCTGGAAACTGACCAGGTGATCATCACCTAAACCAGGACATGTTCACTGACCCAGCACCTGGAAACTGACCAGGTGATCATCACCTAAACCAGGACATGTTCACTGACCCAGTACCTGGAAACTGACCAGGTGATCATCACATAACCCAGGACATGTTCACTGACCCAGCACCTGGAAACTAACCAGGTGATCATCACCTAACCCAGGACATGTTCACTGACCCAGCACCTGGAAACTGACCAGGTGATCATCACCTAACCCAGGACATGTTCACTGACACAGCACCTGGAAACTAACCAGGTGATCATCACCTAACCCAGGACATGTTCACTGACCCAGCACCTGGAAACTGACCAGGTGATCATCACCTAACCCAGGACATGTTCACTGACACAGCACCTGGAAACTGACCAGGTGATCATCACCTAATCCAGGACATGTTCACTGACACAGCACCTGGAAACTGACCAGGTGATCATCACCTAACCCAGGACATGTTCACTGACCCAGTACCTGGAAACTGACCAGGTGATCATCACCTAATCCAGGACATGTTCACTGACCCAGTACCTGGAAACTGACCAGGTGATCATCACCTAACCCAGGACATGTTCACTGACCCAGCACCTGGAAACTAACCAGGTGATCATCACCTAATCCAGGACATGTTCACTGACCCAGCACCTGGAAACTGACCAGGTGATCATCACCTAACCCAGGACATGTTCACTGACCCAGTACCTGGAAACTAACCAGGTGATCATCACCTAATCCAGGACATGTTCACTGACCCAGCACCTGGAAACTGACCAGGTGATCATCACCTAACCCAGGACATGTTCACTGACCCAGCACCTGGAAACTGACCAGGTGATCATCACCTAACCCAGGACATGTTCACTGACCCAGTACCTGGAAACTGACCAGGTGATCATCACCTAACCCAGGACATGTTCACTGACACAGCACCTGGAAACTGACCAGGTGATCATCACCTAACCCAGGACATGTTCACTGACACAGCACCTGGAAACTGACCAGGTGATCATCACCTAATCCAGGACAAGTTCACTGACACAGCACCTGGAAACTGACCAGGTGATCATCACCTAATCCAGGACATGTTCACTGACACAGCACCTGGAAACTAACCAGGTGATCATCACCTAACCCAGGACATGTTCACTGACCCAGTACCTGGAATCTGACCAGGTGATCATCACCTAACCCAGGACATGTTCACTGACACAGCACCTGGAAACTGACCAGGTGATCATCACCTAATCCAGGACATGTTCACTGACCCAGCACCTGGAAACTGACCAGGTGATCATCACCTAACCCAGGACATGTTCACTGACCCAGTACCTGGAAACTGACCAGGTGATCATCACCTAACACAGGACATGTTCACTGACACAGTACCTGGAAACTGACCAGGTGATCATCACCTAATCCAGGACATGTTCACTGAACCAGCACCTGGAAACTGACCAGGTGATCATCACCTAATCCAGGACATGTTCACTGACACAGCACCTGGAAACTGACCAGGTGATCATCACCTAATCCAGGACATGTTCACTGACACAGCACCTGGAAACTGACCAGGTGATCATCACCTAACCCAGGACATGTTCACTGACCCAGTACCTGGAAACTGACCAGGTGATCATCACCTAATCCAGGACATGTTCACTGACCCAGCACCTGGAAACTGACCAGGTGATCATCACCTAACCCAGGACATGTTCACTGACACAGTACCTGGAAACTGACCAGGTGATCATCACCTAATCCAGGACATGTTCACTGACCCAGCACCTGGAAACTGACCAGGTGATCATCACCTAACCCAGGACAAGTTCACTGACCCAGCACCTGGAAACTAACCAGGTGATCATCACCTAACCCAGGACATGTTCACTGACCCAGTACCTGGAAACTAACCAGGTAATCATCACCTAACCCAGGACAAGTTCACTGACCCAGCACCTGGAAACTAACCAGGTGATCATCACCTAACCCAGGACATGTTCACTGACCCAGTACCTGGAAACTGACCAGGTGATCATCACCTAACCCAGGACATGTTCACTGACACAGCACCTGGAAACTGACCAGGTGATCATCACCTAATCCAGGACATGTTCACTGACACAGCACCTGGAAACTGACCAGGTGATCATCACCTAATCCAGGACATGTTCACTGACACAGCACCTGGAAACTAACCAGGTGATCATCACCTAACCCAGGACAAGTTCACTGACCCAGCACCTGGAAACTAACCAGGTGATCATCACCTAACCCAGGACATGTTCACTGACACAGTACCTGGAAACTAACCAGGTGATCATCACCTAACCCAGGACATGTTCACTGACCCAGTACCTGGAAACTGACCAGGTGATCATCACCTAACCCAGGACATGTTCACTGACCAAGCACCTGGAAACTGACCAGGTGATCATCACCTAACCCAGGACATGTTCACTGACCCAGCACCTGGAAACTAACCAGGTGATCATCACCTAATCCAGGACATGTTCACTGACCCAGCACCTGGAAACTGACCAGGTGATCATCACCTAACCCAGGACATGTTCACTGACACAGCACCTGGAAACTAACCAGGTGATCATCACCTAACCCAGGACATGTTCACTGACCCAGTGCCTGGAATCTGACCAGGTGATCATCACCTAATCCAGGACATGTTCACTGACACAGCACCTGGAAACTGACCAGGTGATCATCACCTAATCCAGGACATGTTCACTGAAACAGTACCTGGAAACTGACCAGGTGATCATCACCTAATCCAGGACATGTTCACTGAACCAGCACCTGGAAACTGACCAGGTGATCATCACCTAACCCAGGACATGTTCACTGACCCAGTGCCTGGAATCTGACCAGGTGATCATCACCTAATCCAGGACATGTTCACTGACACAGCACCTGGAAACTGACCAGGTGATCATCACCTAACCCAGGACATGTTCACTGACACAGCACCTGGAAACTAACCAGGTGATCATCACCTAACCCAGGACATGTTCACTGACCCAGTACCTGGAAACTAACCAGGTGATCATCACCTAACCCAGGACATGTTCACTGACCCAGCACCTGGAAACTGACCAGGTGATCATCACCTAACCCAGGACATGTTCACTGACACAGCACCTGGAAACTGACCAGGTGATCATCACCTAATCCAGGACATGTTCACTGACCCAGTACCTGGAAACTGACCAGGTGATCATCACCTAATCCAGGACATGTTCACTGACACAGCACCTGGAAACTAACCAGGTGATCATCACCTAATCCAGGACATGTTCACTGACCCAGTACCTGGAAACAGACCAGGTGATCATCACCTAATCCAGGACATGTTCACTGAACCAGCACCTGGAAACTGACCAGGTGATCATCACCTAACCCAGGACATGTTCACTGACCCAGTGCCTGGAATCTGACCAGGTGATCATCACCTAATCCAGGACATGTTCACTGACACAGCACCTGGAAACTGACCAGGTGATCATCACCTAACCCAGGACATGTTCACTGACCCAGTACCTGGAATCTGACCAGGTGATCATCACCTAACCCAGGACATGTTCACTGACCCAGTACCTGGAAACTGTCCAGGTGATCATCACCTAACACAGGACATGTTCACTGACCCAGCACCTGGAAACTAACCAGGTGATCATCACCTAACCCAGGACATGTTCACTGACCCAGCACCTGGAAACTAACCAGGTGATCATCACCTAACCCAGGACATGTTCACTGACACAGTACCTGGAAACTGACCAGGTGATCATCACCTAACCCAGGACATGTTCACTGACCTAGTACCTGGAATCTGACCAGGTGATCATCACCTAACCCAGGACATGTTCACTGACCTAGTACCTGGAATCTGACCAGGTGATCATCACCTAATCCAGGACATGTTCACTGACCCAGTACCTGGAAACTGACCAGGTGATCATCACCTAATCCAGGACATGTTCACTGACCCAGTACCTGGAAACTGACCAGGTGATCATCACCTAATCCAGGACATGTTCACTGACCCAGTACCTGGAAACAGACCAGGTGATCATCACCTAATCCAGGACATGTTCACTGAACCAGCACCTGGAAACTGACCAGGTGATCATCGCCTAACCCAGGACATGTTCACAGACACAGCACCTGGAAACTGACCAGGTGATCATCACCTAACCCAGGACATGTTCACTGACCCAGTACCTGGAAACTGACCAGGTGATCATCACCTAACCCAGGACATGTTCACTGACCCAGCACCTGGAAACTGACCAGGTGATCATCACCTAACCCAGGACATGTTCACTGTACCAGCACCTGGAAACTGACCAGGTGATCATCACCTAAACCAGGACATGTTCACTGACACAGCACCTGGAAACTAACCAGGTGATCATCACCTAATCCAGGACATGTTCACTGACCCAGCACCTGGAAACTGACCAGGTGATCATCACCTAACCCAGGACATGTTCACTGACACAGCACCTGGAAACTAACCAGGTGATCATCACCTAATCCAGGACATGTTCACTGACCCAGCACCTGGAAACTGACCAGGTGATCATCACCTAACCCAGGACATGTTCACTGACACAGCACCTGGAAACTGACCAGGTGATCATCACCTAATCCAGGACATGTTCACTGACCCAGTACCTGGAAACTGACCAGGTGATCATCACCTAATCCAGGACATGTTCACTGACCCAGTACCTGGAAACAGGCCAGGTGATCATCACCTAACCCAGGACATGTTCACTGACCCAGTACCTGGAAACTGACCAGGTGATCATCACCTAATCCAGGACATGTTCACTGACCCAGTACCTGGAAACAGACCAGGTGATCATCACCTAATCCAGGACATGTTCACTGACCCAGTACCTGGAAACAGACCAGGTGATCATCACCTAATCCAGGACATGTTCACTGACCCAGCACCTGGAAACTAACCAGGTGTACAAAACCTAACCCAGGACATGTTCACCGAACCAGCACCTGGAAACTGACCAGCTGTACAACACCTAACCCAGGACATGTTCACTGACCCAGCACCTGGAAACTAACCAGGTGATCATCACCTAATCCAGGACATGTTCACTGTCCCAGTACCTGGAAACTGACCAGGTGATCATCACCTAACCCAGGACATGTTCACTGACACAGCACCTGGAAACTGACCAGGTGATCATCACCTAATCCAGGACATGTTCACTGACCCAGCACCTGGAAACTGACCAGGTGATCATCACCTAACCCAGGACATGTTCACTGATCCAGTACCTGGAAACTAACCAGGTGATCATCACCTAACGCAGGACATGTTCACTGACCCAGTAACAGGAAACTGACCAGGTGATCATCACCTAACCCAGGACATGTTCACTGACACAGTACCTGGAAACTGACCAGGTGATCATCACCTAACCCAGGACATGTTCACTGACCCAGCACCTGGAAACTAACCAGGTGATCATCACCTAATCCAGGACATGTTCACTGACCCAGCACC
This sequence comes from Heterodontus francisci, assembly GCF_036365525.1. Taxonomy (NCBI): domain Eukaryota; kingdom Metazoa; phylum Chordata; class Chondrichthyes; order Heterodontiformes; family Heterodontidae; genus Heterodontus; species Heterodontus francisci. Next base: position 688,856 of record NW_027142035.1, on the reverse strand, counting down.
TGGAAACTAACCAGGTGATCATCACCTAATCCAGGACATGTTCACTGACCCAGCACCTGGAAACTGACCAGGTGATCATCGCCTAATCCAGGACATGTTCACTGACACAGCACCTGGAAACTGACCAGGTGATCATCGCCTAACCCAGGACATGTTCACTGACCCAGCACCTGGAAACTGACCAGGTGATCATCACCTAACCCAGGACATGTTCACTGACACAGCACCTGGAAACTGACCAGGTGATCATCACCTAACCCAGGACATGCTCACTGACACAGCACCTGGAAACTCACCAGGTGATCATCGCCTAATCCAGGACATGTTCACTGACCCAGCACCTGGAAACTGACCAGATGATCATCACCTATCCCAGGACATGTTCACTGACACAGCACCTGGAAACTAACCAGTTCATCATCACCTAACCCAGGACATGTTCACTGACCCAGCACCCGGAAACTGACCAGGTGATCATCACCTAATCCAGGACATGTTCACTCACACAGCACCTGGAAACTGACCAGGTGATCATCACCTAACCCAGGACATGTTCACTGACCCAGCACCTGGAAACTGACCAGGTGATCATCGCCTAATCCAGGAGATGTTCACTGAACCAGTACCTGGAAACTAACCAGGTGATCATCACCTAACCCAGGACATGTTCACTGAACCAGTACCTGGAAACTGACCAGGTGATCATCACCTAACCCAGGACATGTTCACTGACCCAGCACCTGGAAACTGACCAGGTGATCATCACCTAACCCAGGACATGTTCACTGACCCAGTACCTGGAAACTGACCAGGTGATCATCACCTAACCCAGGACATGTTCACTGACCCAGCACCTGGAAACTGACCAGGTGATCATCGCCTAATCCAGGAGATGTTCACTGAACCAGTACCTGGAAACTAACCAGGTGATCATCACCTAACCCAGGACATGTTCACTGACCCAGCACCTGGAAACTGACCAGGTGATCATCACCTAACCCAGGACATGTTCACTGACCCAGTACCTGGAAACTGACCAGGTGATCATCACCTAACCCAGGACATGTTCACTGACCCAGCACCTGGAAACTGACCAGGTGATCATCGCCTAATCCAGGAGATGTTCACTGAACCAGTACCTGGAAACTAACCAGGTGATCATCACCTAACCCAGGACATGTTCACTGACCCAGCACCTGGAAACTGACCAGGTGATCATCACCTACCCCAGGACATGTTCACTGACCCAGCACCTGGAAACTGACCAGGTGATCATCACCTAACCCAGGACATGTTCACTGACCCAGTACCTGGAAACTAACCAGGTGATCATCACCTAATCCAGGACATGTTCACTGACCCAGCACCTGGAAACTAACCAGGTGATCATCACCTAACCCAGGACATGTTCACTGACACAGTACCTGGAAACTAACCAGGTGATCATCACCTAACCCAGGACATGTTCACTGAACCAGCACCTGGAAACTGACCAGGTGATCATCACCTAATCCAGGACATGTTCACTGAACCAGTACCTGGAAACTAACCAGGTGATCATCACCTAACCCAGGACATGTTCACTGACCCAGTACCTGGAAACTGACCAGGTGAGCATCACCTAATCCAGGAGATGTTCACTGAACCAGTACCTGGAAACTAACCAGGTGATCATCACCTAACCCAGGACATGTTCACTGACCCAGTAACAGGAAACTGACCAGGTGATCATCACCTAACCCAGGACATGTTCACTGACACAGTACCTGGAAACTGACCAGGTGATCATCACCTAACCCAGGACATGTTCACTGACCCAGCACCTGGAAACTAACCAGGTGATCATCACCTAACCCAGGACATGTTCACTGACCCAGCACCTGGAAACTAACCAGGTGATCATCACCTAATCCAGGACATGTTCACTGACACAGTACCTGGAAACTGACCAGGTGATCATCACCTAACCCAGGACATGTTCACTGACCCAGCACCTGGAAACTAACCAGGTGATCATCACCTAACCCAGGACATGTTCACTGACCCAGCACCTGGAAACTAACCAGGTGATCATCACCTAATCCAGGACATGTTCACTGACCCAGCACCTGGAAACTAACCAGGTGATCATCAGCTAATCCAGGACATGTTCACTGACCCAGCACCTGGAAACTGACCAGGTGATCATCACCTAATCCAGGACATGTTCACTGACCCAGCACCTGGAAACTGACCAGGTGATCATCGCCTAATCCAGGACATGTTCACTGACCCAGCACCTGGAAACTGACCAGGTGATCATCACCTAACCCAGGACATGTTCACTGACCCAGTACCTGGAAACTGACCAGGTGATCATCGCCTAATCCAGGACATGTTCACTGACCCAGCACCTGGAAACTGACCAGGTGATCACCACCTAACCCAGGACATGTTCACTGACCCAGCACCTGGAAACTAACCAGGTGATCATCACCTAACCCAGGACATGTTCACTGACACAGCACCTGGAAACTGACCAGGTGATCATCACCTAACCCAGGACATGTTCACTGACCCAGCACCTGGAAACTGACCAGGTGATCATCACCTAACCCAGGACATGCTCACTGACACAGCACCTGGAAACTCACCAGGTGATCATCGCCTAATCCAGGACATGTTCACTGACCCAGCACCTGGAAACTGACCAGGTGATCATCACCTAACCCAGGACATGTTCACTGACCCAGTACCTGGAAACTGACCAGGTGATCATCACCTAACCCAGGACATGTTCACTGACACAGCACCTGGAAACTGACCAGGTGATCATCACCTAACCCAGGACATGTTCACTGACCCAGCACCTGGAAACTGACCAGGTGATCATCGCCTAATCCAGGAGATGTTCACTGAACCAGTACCTGGAAACTAACCAGGTGATCATCACCTAACCCAGGACATGTTCACTGACCCAGCACCTGGAAACTGACCAGGTGATCATCACCTACCCCAGGACATGTTCACTGACCCAGCACCTGGAAACTGACCAGGTGATCATCGCCTAATCCAGGAGATGTTCACTGAACCAGTACCTGGAAACTAACCAGGTGATCATCACCTAACCCAGGACATGTTCACTGACCCAGCACCTGGAAACTGACCAGGTGATCATCACCTAACCCAGGACATGTTCACTGACCCAGCACCTGGAAACTGACCAGGTGAACATCACCTAACCCAGGACATGTTCACTGACCCAGTACCTGGAAACTAACCAGGTGATCATCACCTAACCCAGGACATGTTCACTGAACCAGCACCTGGAAACTAACCAGGTGATCATCACCTAACCCAGGACATGTTCACTGAACCAGCACCTGGAAACTGACCAGGTGATCATCACCTAACCCAGGACATGTTCACTGACCTAGTAACAGGAAACTGACCAGGTGATCATCACCTAATCCAGGACATGTTCACTGAACCAGCACCTGGAAACTAACCAGGTGATCATCACCTAACCCAGGACACGTTCACTGACCCAGCACCTGGAAACTGACCAGGTGATCATCACCTAACCCAGGACATGTTCACTGAACCAGCACCTGGAAACTAACCAGGTGATCATCACCTAACCCAGGACATGTTCACTGACCCAGTACCTGGAAACTGACCAGGTGATCATCGCCTAATCCAGGACATGTTCACTGACACAGCACCTGGAAACTGACCAGGTGATCATCGCCTAATCCAGGACATGTTCACTGACCCAGTACCTGGAAACTAACCAGGTGATCATCACCTAATCCAGGACATGTTCACTGACCCAGCACCTGGAAACTGACCAGGTGATCATCACCTAATCCAGGACATGTTCACTGACCCAGCACCTGGAAACTGACCAGGTGATCATCACCTAACCCAGGACATGTTCACTGACCCAGCAGCTGGAAACTGACCAGGTGATCATCGCCTAATCCAGGACATGTTCACTGACCCAGTACCTGGAAACTAACCAGGTGATCATCACCTAATCCAGGACATGTTCACTGACCCAGCACCTGGAAACTGACCAGGTGATCATCACCTAATCCAGGACATGTTCACTGACCCAGCACCTGGAAACTGACCAGGTGATCATCACCTAACCCAGGACATGTTCACTGAACCAGCACCCGGAAACTGACCAGGTGATCATCACCTAACCCAGGACATGTTCACTGACACAGCACCTGGAAACTGACCAGGTGATCATCACCTAACCCAGGACATGCTCACTGACACAGCACCTGGAAACTCACCAGGTGATCATCGCCTAATCCAGGACATGTTCACTGACCCAGCACCTGGAAACTGACCAGGTGAACATCACCTAACCCAGGACATGTTCACTGACCCAGCACCTGGAAACTGACCAGGTGAACATCACCTAACCCAGGACATGTTCACTGACCCAGCACCTGGAAACTAACCAGGTGATCATCACCTAATCCAGGACATGTTCACTGACACAGCACCTGGAAACTGACCAGGTGAACATCACCTAACCCAGGACATGTTCACTGACCCAGTACCTGGAAACTGACCAGGTGATCATCACCTAATCCAGGACATGTTCACTGACACAGCACCTGGAAACTGACCAGGTGAACATCACCTAACCCAGGACATGTTCACTGACCCAGTACCTGGAAACTAACCAGGTGATCATCGCCTAATCCAGGACATGTTCACTGACACAGCACCTGGAAACTGACCAGGTGAACATCACCTAACCCAGGACATGTTCACTGACCCAGCACCTGGAAACTAACCAGGTGATCATCACCTATCCCAGGACATGTTCACTGACACAGCACCTGGAAACTAACCAGTTCATCATCACCTAACCCAGGACATGTTCACTGACCCAGCACCTGGAAACTGACCAGGTGATCATCACCTAATCCAGGACATGTTCACTGACCCAGCACCTGGAAACTGACCAGGTGATCATCGCCTAATCCAGGAGATGTTCACTGAACCAGTACCTGGAAACTAACCAGGTGATCATCACCTAACCCAGGACATGTTCACTGACCCAGTAACAGGAAACTGACCAGGTGATCATCACCTAACCCAGGACATGTTCACTGACCCAGTACCTGGAAACTGACCAGGTGTTCATCACCTAACCCAGGACATGTTCACTGACACAGTACCTGGAAACTGACCAGGTGATCATCACCTAACCCAGGACATGTTCACTGACCCAGCACCTGGAAACTAACCAGGTGATCATCACCTAACCCAGGACATGTTCACTGACCCAGCACCTGGAAACTAACCAGGTGATCATCACCTAATCCAGGACATGTTCACTGACCCAGCACCTGGAAACTAACCAGGTGATCATCACCTAATCCAGGACATGTTCACTGACCCAGCACCTGGAAACTGACCAGGTGATCATCACCTAATCCAGGACATGTTCACTGACCCAGCACCTGGAAACTGACCAGGTGATCATCGCCTAATCCAGGACATGTTCACTGACACAGCACCTGGAAACTGACCAGGTGATCATCGCCTAACCCAGGACATGTTCACTGACCCAGCACCTGGAAACTGACCAGGTGATCATCACCTAACCCAGGACATGTTCACTGACACAGCACCTGGAAACTGACCAGGTGATCATCACCTAACCCAGGACATGCTCACTGACACAGCACCTGGAAACTCACCAGGTGATCATCACCTAACCCAGGACATGTTCACTGACACAGCACCTGGAAACTGACCAGGTGAGCATCACCTAACCCAGGACATGTTCACTGACCCAGCACCTGGAAACTGACCAGGTGATCATCACCTAACCCAGGACATGTTCACTGACCCAGTACCTGGAAACTGACCAGGTGATCATCACCTAATCCAGGACATGTTCACTGACCCAGCACCTGGAAACTAACCAGGTGATCATCACCTAACCCAGGACATGTTCACTGACCCAGCACCTGGAAACTGACCAGGTGATCATCACCTAACCCAGGACATGTTCACTGACACAGTACCTGGAAAATGACCAGGTGATCATCGCCTAACCCAGGACATGTTCACTGACCTAGCAGCTGGAAACTAACAAGGTGATCATCACCTAACCCAGGACATGTTCACTGACCCAGCACCTGGAAACTGACCAGGTGATCATCGCCTAATCCAGGACATGTTCCCTGACCCAGCACCTGGAAACTGACCAGGTGATCATCACCTAACCCAGGACATGTTCACTGACACAGCACCCGGAAACTGACCAGGTGATCATCACCTAATCCAGGACATGTTCACTCACACAGCACCTGGAAACTGACCAGGTGATCATCACCTAACCCAGGACATGTTCACTGACACAGTACCTGGAAACTGACCAGGTGATCTTCACCTAATCCAGGACATGTTCACTGACCCAGCACCTGGAAACTGACCAGGTGATCATCACCTAATCCAGGACATGTTCACTGACCCAGTACCTGGAAACTGACCAGGTGATCATCACCTAATCCAGGACATGTTCACTGACCCAGCACCTGGAAACTGACCAGGTGATCATCGCCTAATCCAGGAGATGTTCACTGAACCAGTACCTGGAATCTAACCAGGTGATCATCACCTAACCCAGGACATGTTCACTGACCCAGTACCTGGAAACTGACCAGGTGATCATCACCTAACCCAGGACATGTTCACTGACACAGCACCTGGAAACTGACCAGGTGATCATCACCTAACCCAGGACATGTTCACTGACACAGCACCTGGAAACTGACCAGGTGATCATCACCTACCCCAGGACATGTTCACTGACCCAGCACCTGGAAACTGACCAGGTGATCATCACCTAACCCAGGACATGTTCACTGACCCAGCACCTGGAAACTGACCAGGTGATCATCACCTAATCCAGGAGATGTTCACTGAACCAGCACCTGGAAACTGGCCAGGTGATCATCACCTAACCCAGGACATGTTCACTGACCCAGCACCTGGAAACTAACCAGGTGATCATCACCTAACCCAGGACATGTTCACTGACCCAGCACCTGGAAACTGACCAGGTGATCATCACCTAACCCAGGACATGTTCACTGACCCAGCACCTGGAAACTAACCAGGTGATCATCACCTAACCCAGGACATGTTCACTGAACCAGCACCTGGAAACTAACCAGGTGATCATCACCTAACCCAGGACATGTTCACTGAACCAGCACCTGGAAACTGACCAGGTGATCATCACCTAACCCAGGACATGTTCACTGACCCAGCACCTGGAAACTAACCAGGTGATCATCACCTAACCCAGGACATGTTCACTGAACCAGCAGCTGGAAACTGACCAGGTGATCATCGCCTAATCCAGGACATGTTCACTGACCCAGTACCTGGAAACTAACCAGGTGATCATCACCTAATCCAGGACATGTTCACTGACCCAGCACCTGGAAACTGACCAGGTGATCATCACCTAATCCAGGACATGTTCACTGACCCAGCACCTGGAAACTAACCAGTTCATCATCACCTAACCCAGGACATGTTCACTGACCCAGCACCTGGAAACTGACCAGGTGATCATCACCTAACCCAGGACATGTTCACTGACCCAGTACCTGGAAACTGACCAGGTGATCATCACCTAACCCAGGACATGTTCACTGACACAGCACCTGGAAACTGACCAGGTGATCATCACCTAACCCAGGACATGTTCACTGACCCAGTACCTGGAAACTGAGCAGGTGATCATCACCTAACCCAGGACATGTTCACTGACCCAGTACCTGGAAACTAACCAGGTGATCATCACCTAATCCAGGACATGTTCACTGACCCAGTACCTGGAAACTGACCAGGTGATCATCACCTAACCCAGGACATGTTCACTGACACAGCACCTGGAAACTGACCAGGTGATCATCACCTAACCCAGGACATGTTCACTGACACAGCACCTGGAAACTGACCAGGTGATCATCACCTAACCCAGGACATGTTCACTGACCCAGTACCTGGAAACTGACCAGGTGATCATCACCTAACCCAGGACATGTTCACTGACACAGCACCTGGAAACTGACCAGGTGATCATCGCCTAACCCAGGACATGTTCACTGACCCAGTACCTGGAAACTGACCAGGTGATCATCACCTAACCCAGGACATGTTCACTGACCCAGCACCTGGAAACAGACCAGGTGAACATCACCTAACCCAGGACATGTTCACTGAACCAGCACCCGGAAACTGACCAGGTGAGCATCACCTAATCCAGGACATGTTCACTGACACAGCACCTGGAAACTAACCAGGTGATCATCACCTAACCCAGGACATGTTCACTGACACAGCACCTGGAAACTGACCAGGTGATCATCACCTAACCCAGGACATGCTCACTGACACAGCACCTGGAAACTCACCAGGTGATCATCGCCTAATCCAGGACATGTTCACTGACCCAGCACCTGGAAACTGACTAGGTGATCATCGCCTAATCCAGGACATGTTCACTGACACAGCACCTGGAAACTGACCAGGTGAACATCACCTAACCCAGGACATGTTCACTGACCCAGCACCTGGAAACTGACCAGGTGATCATCGCCTAATCCAGGACATGTTCACTGACACAGCACCTGGAAACTGACCAGGTGAACATCACCTAATCCAGGACATGTTCACTGACCCAGCACCTGGAAACTGACCAGGTGATCATCACCTAACCCAGGACATGTTCACTGACACAGCACCTGGAAACTAACCAGTTCATCATTACCTAACCCAGGACATGTTCACTGACTCAGCACCTGGAAACTGACCAGGTGATCATCGCCTAATCCAGGACATGTTCACTGACCCAGTACCTGGAAACTAACCAGGTGATCATCATCTAACCCAGGACATGTTCACTGACCCAGCACCTGGAAACTAACCAGTTCATCATCACCTAACCCAGGACATGTTCACTGACCCAGCACCTGGAAACTAACCAGGTGATCATCGCCTAATCCAGGACATGTTCACTGACCCAGCACCTGGAAACTGACCAGGTGATCATCACCTAACCCAGGACATGTTCACTGACCCAGTAACAGGAAACTGACCAGGTGATCATCACCTAACCCAGGACATGTTCACTGACCCAGTACCTGGAAACTGACCAGGTGTTCAACACCTAACCCAGGACATGTTTTTTGACACAGTACCTGGAAACTGACCAGGTGATCATCACCTAACCCAGGACATGTTCACTGACCCAGCACCTGGAAACTAACCAGGTGATCATCACCTAACCCAGGACATGTTCACTGAACCAGCACCTGGAAACTGACCAGGTGATCATCACCTAACCCAGGACATGTTCACTGACCCAGCACCTGGAAACTGACCAGGTGATCATCACCTAACCCAGGACATGTTCACTGACCCAGCACCTGGAAACTAACCAGGTTTACAAAACCTAACCCAGGACATGTTCACTGACCCAGCACCTGGAAACTAACCAGGTGATCATCACCCAACCCAGGACATGTTCACTGACACAGTACCTGGAAACTGACCAGGTGATCATCGCCTAATCCAGGACATGTTCACTGACCCAGCAACTGGAAACTGACCAGGGGTGATCATCACCTAACCCAGGACATGTTCACTGACCTAGCACCTGGAAACTAACCAGGTGATCATCACCTAATTCAGGACATGTTCACTGACACAGTACCTGGAAACTGACCAGGTGATCATCGCCTAATCCAGGACATGTTCACTGACCCAGCACCTGGAAACTAACCAGGTGATCATCACCTAACCCAGGAGATGTTCACTGACCCAGCACCTGGAAACTGACCAGGTGATCATCACCTAACCCAGGACATGTTCACTGACCCAGTACCTGGAAACTGACCAAGTGATCATCACCTAACACAGGACATGTTCACTGACACAGCACCTGGAAACTGACCAGGTGATCATCAGCTAACCCAGGACATGTTCACTGACCCAGTACCTGGAAACTGACCAGGTGAGCATCACCTAATCCAGGACATGTTCACTGACACAGCACCTGGAAACTGACCAGGTATTCATCGCCTAATCCAGGACATGTTCACTGACCCAGCACCTGGAAACTGACCAGGTGAGCATCACCTAATCCAGGACATGTTCACTGACCCAGTACCTGGAAACTGACCAGGTGATCATCGCCTAATCCAGGACATGTTCACTGACCCAGCACCTGGAAACTGACCAGGTGTGCATCACCTAATCCAGGACATGTTCACTGACCCAGTACCTGGAAACTAACCAGGTGATCATTGCCTAATCCAGGACATGTTCACTGACCCAGCACCTGGAAACTGACCAGGTGATCATCACCTAACCCAGGACATGTTCACTGACCCAGTACCTGGAAACTGACCAGGTGATCATCACCTAACCCAGGACATGTTCACTGACCCAGCACCTGGAAACTGACCAGGTGATCATCACCTAACCCAGGACATGTTCACTGACCCAGCACCTGGAAACTAACCAGGTGATCATCACCTAATCCAGGACATGTTCACTGACCCAGCACCTGGAAACTGACCAGTTGATCATCGCCTAATCCAGGACATGTTCACTGACCCAGTACCTGGAAACTGACCAGGTGATCATCACCTAACCCAGGACATGTTCACTGACCCAGCACCTGGAAACTAACCAGGTGATCATCACCTAATCCAGGACATGTTCACTGACCCAGCACCTGGAAACTAACCAGGTGATCATCACCTAATCCAGGACATGTTCACTGACCCAGCACCTGGAAACTGACCAGGTGATCATCGCCTAACCCAGGACATGTTCACTGACCCAGTACCTGGAAACTGACCAGGTGATCATCACCTAACCCAGGACATGTTCACTGACCCAGCACCTGGAAACTGACCAGGTGATCATCACCTAACCCAGGACATGTTCACTGACCCAGTACCTGGAAACTGACCAGGTGATCATCACCTAACCCAGGACATGTTCACTGACCCAGCACCTGGAAACTGACCAGGTGATCATCACCTAACCCAGGACATGTTCACTGACCCAGCACCTGGAAACTAACCAGGTGATCATCACCTAATCCAGGACATGTTCACTGACACAGTACCTGGAAACTGACCAGGTGATCATCACCTAACCCAGGACATGTTCACTGACCCAGCACCTGGAAACTGACCAGGTGATCATCACCTAACCCAGGACATGTTCACTGACACAGCACCTGGAAACTGACCAGGTGATCATCACCTAACCCAGGACATGCTCACTGACACAGCACCTGGAAACTCACCAGGTGATCATCACCTAATCCAGGACATGTTCACTGACCCAGCACCTGGAAACTGACCAGGTGATCAACACCTTACCCAGGACATGTTCACTGACACAGCACCTGGAAACTAACCAGTTCATCATCACCTAACCCAGGACATGTTCACTGACCCAGCACCTGGAAACTGACCAGGTGATCATCACCTAACCCAGGACATGTTCACTGACCCAGCACCTGGAAACTGACCAGGTGATCATCACCTAACCCAGGACATGTTCACCGACCTAGCACCTGGAAACTAACCAGGTGATCATCACCTAACCCAGGACATGTTCACCGACCTAGCACCTGGAAACTAACCAGGTGATCATCACCTAACCCAGGACATGTTCACTGAACCAGCACCTGGAAACTAACCAGGTGATCATCACCTAACCCAGGACATGTTCACTGACCCAGCACCTGGAAACTGACCAGGTGATCATCGCCTAATCCAGGACATGTTCACTGACACAGCACCTGGAAACTGACCAGGTGAGTATCACCTAATCCAGGACATGTTCACTGACCCAGTACCTGGAAACTAACCAGGTGATCATCGCCTAATCCAGGACATGTTCACTGACCCAGCACCTGGAAACTGACCAGGTGAGCATCACCTAATCCAGGACATGTTCACTGACCCAGTACCTGGAAACTAACCAGGTGATCATCGCCTAACCCAGGACATGTTCACTGACCCAGTACCTGGAAACTAACCAGGTGATCATCGCCTAATCCAGGACATGTTCACTGACCCAGCACCTGGAAACTGACCAGGTGAGTATCACCTAATCCAGGACATGTTCACTGACCCAGTACCTGGAAACTAACCAGGTGATCATCGCCTAATCCAGGACATGTTCACTGACCCAGTAACAGGAAACTGACCAGGTGATCATCACCTAACCCAGGACATGTTCACTGACACAGTACCTGGAAACTGACCAGGTGATCATCACCTAACCCAGGACATGTTCACTGACCCAGCACCTGGAAACTGACCAGGTGATCATCACCTAACCCAGGACATGTTCACTGACCCAGCACCTGGAAACTAACCAGGTGATCATCACCTAACCCAGGACATGTTCACTGACCCAGTACCTGGAAACTGACCAGGTGTTCATCACCTAACCCAGGACATGTTCACTGACACAGTACCTGGAAACTGACCAGGTGATCATCACCTAACCCAGGACATGTTCACTGACCCAGCACCTGGAAACTAACCAGGTGATCATCACCTAACCCAGGACATGTTCACTGACCCAGCACCTGGAAACTAACCAGGTGATCATCACCAAATCCAGGACATGTTCACTGACCCAGCACCTGGAAACTAACCAGGTGATCATCACCTAATCCAGGACATGTTCACTGACCCAGTACCTGGAAACTGACCAGGTGATCATCACCTAACCCAGGACATGTTCACTGACCCAGCACCTGGAAACTGACCAGGTGATCATCGCCTAACCCAGGACATGTTCACTGACCCAGCACCTGGAAACTGACCAGGTGATCATCACCTAACCCAGGACATGCTCACTGACACAGCACCTGGAAACTGACCAGGTGATCATCGCCTAACCCAGGACATGTTCACTGACACAGCACCTGGAAACTGACCAGGTGAGCATCACCTAATCCAGGACATGTTCACTGACCCAGCACCTGGAAACTAACCAGGTGATCATCACCTAACCCAGGACATGTTCACTGACCCAGTACCTGGAAACTGACCAGGTGATCATCACCTAATCCAGGAGATGTTCACTGACACAGCACCTGGAAACTAACCAGGTGATCATCACCTAACCCAGGACATGTTCACTGACACAGCACCTGGAAACTGACCAGGTGATCATCACCTAATCCAGGACATGTTCACTGACACAGCACCTGGAAACTGACCAGGTGATCATCACCTAACCCAGGACATGTTCACTGACCCAGCTCCTGGAAACTGACCAGGTGATCATCACCTAACCCAGGACATGTTCACTGACCCAGTACCTGGAAACTGACCAGGTGATCATCACCTAATCCAGGACATGTTCACTGACCCAGCACCTGGAAACTAACCAGGTGATCATCACCTAATCCAGGACATGTTCACTGACACAGCACCTGGAAACTGACCAGGTGATCATCACCTAATCCAGGACATGTTCACTGACACAGCACCTGGAAACTAACCAGGTGATCATCACCTAATCCAGGACATGTTCACTGACCCAGCACCTGGAAACTAACCAGGTGATCATCACCTAATCCAGGACATGTTCACTGACCCAGTACCTGGAAACTAACCAGGTGATCATCACCTAATCCAGGACATGTTCACTGACACAGCACCTGGAAACTAACCAGGTGATCATCACCTAATCCAGGACATGTTCACTGACCCAGTACCTGGAAACTAACCAGGTGATCATCACCTAACCCAGGACATGTTCACTGTCACAGTACCTGGAAACTGACCAGGTGATCATCACCTAACCCAGGACATGTTCACTGATCCAACACCTGGAAACTAACCAGGTGATCATCACCTAACCCAGGACATGTTCACTGACACAGCACCTGGAAACTAACCAGGTGATCACCACCTAACCCAGGACATGTTCACTGACACAGCACCTGGAAACTAACCAGGTGATCATCACCTAATCCAGGACATGTTCACTGACACAGCACCTGGAAACTAACCAGGTGATCATCACCTAATCCAGGACATGTTCACTGACACAGCACCTGGAAACTGACCAGGTGATCATCACCTAACCCAGGACATGTTCACTGAACCAGCACCTGGAAACTGACCAGGTGATCATCACCTAACCCAGGACATGTTCACTGACCCAGCACCTGGAAACTGACCAGGTGATCATCACCTAACCCAGGACATGTTCACTGACCCAGCACCTGGAAACTGACCAGGTGATCATCACCTAACCCAGGACATGTTCACTGACCCAGCACCTGGAAACTGACCAGGTGATCATCACCTAATCCAGGAGATGTTCACTGAACCAGCACCTGGATACTGGCCAGGTGATCATCACCTAACCCAGGACATGTTCACTGACCCAGCACCTGGAAACTAACCAGGTGATCATCACCTAACCCAGGACATGTTCACTGACCCAGCACCTGGAAACTGACCAGGTGATCATCACCTAACCCAGGACATGTTCACTGACCCAGCACCTGGAAACTAACCAGGTGATCATCACCTAACCCAGGACATGTTCACTGAACCAGCACCTGGAAACTAACCAGGTGATCATCACCTAACCCAGGACATGTTCACTGAACCAGCACCTGGAAACTGACCAGGTGATCATCACCTAACCCAGGACATGTTCACTGACCCAGCACCTGGAAACTAACCAGGTGATCATCACCTAACCCAGGACATGTTCACTGAACCAGCAGCTGGAAACTGACCAGGTGATCATCGCCTAATCCAGGACATGTTCACTGACCCAGTACCTGGAAACTAACCAGGTGATCATCACCTAATCCAGGACATGTTCACTGACCCAGCACCTGGAAACTGACCAGGTGATCATCACCTAATCCAGGACATGTTCACTGACCCAGCACCTGGAAACTAACCAGTTCATCATCACCTAACCCAGGACATGTTCACTGACCCAGCACCTGGAAACTGACCAGGTGATCATCACCTAACCCAGGACATGTTCACTGACCCAGTACCTGGAAACTGACCAGGTGATCATCACCTAACCCAGGACATGTTCACTGACACAGCACCTGGAAACTGACCAGGTGATCATCACCTAACCCAGGACATGTTCACTGACCCAGTACCTGGAAACTGAGCAGGTGATCATCACCTAACCCAGGACATGTTCACTGACCCAGTACCTGGAAACTAACCAGGTGATCATCACCTAATCCAGGACATGTTCACTGACCCAGTACCTGGAAACTGACCAGGTGATCATCACCTAACCCAGGACATGTTCACTGACACAGCACCTGGAAACTGACCAGGTGATCATCACCTAACCCAGGACATGTTCACTGACACAGCACCTGGAAACTGACCAGGTGATCATCACCTAACCCAGGACATGTTCACTGACCCAGTACCTGGAAACTGACCAGGTGATCATCACCTAACCCAGGACATGTTCACTGACACAGCACCTGGAAACTGACCAGGTGATCATCGCCTAACCCAGGACATGTTCACTGACCCAGTACCTGGAAACTGACCAGGTGATCATCACCTAACCCAGGACATGTTCACTGACCCAGCACCTGGAAACAGACCAGGTGAACATCACCTAACCCAGGACATGTTCACTGAACCAGCACCCGGAAACTGACCAGGTGAGCATCACCTAATCCAGGACATGTTCACTGACACAGCACCTGGAAACTAACCAGGTGATCATCACCTAACCCAGGACATGTTCACTGACACAGCACCTGGAAACTGACCAGGTGATCATCACCTAACCCAGGACATGCTCACTGACACAGCACCTGGAAACTCACCAGGTGATCATCGCCTAATCCAGGACATGTTCACTGACCCAGCACCTGGAAACTGACTAGGTGATCATCGCCTAATCCAGGACATGTTCACTGACACAGCACCTGGAAACTGACCAGGTGAACATCACCTAACCCAGGACATGTTCACTGACCCAGCACCTGGAAACTGACCAGGTGATCATCGCCTAATCCAGGACATGTTCACTGACACAGCACCTGGAAACTGACCAGGTGAACATCACCTAATCCAGGACATGTTCACTGACCCAGCACCTGGAAACTGACCAGGTGATCATCACCTAACCCAGGACATGTTCACTGACACAGCACCTGGAAACTAACCAGTTCATCATTACCTAACCCAGGACATGTTCACTGACTCAGCACCTGGAAACTGACCAGGTGATCATCGCCTAATCCAGGACATGTTCACTGACCCAGTACCTGGAAACTAACCAGGTGATCATCATCTAACCCAGGACATGTTCACTGACCCAGCACCTGGAAACTAACCAGTTCATCATCACCTAACCCAGGACATGTTCACTGACCCAGCACCTGGAAACTAACCAGGTGATCATCGCCTAATCCAGGACATGTTCACTGACCCAGCACCTGGAAACTGACCAGGTGATCATCACCTAACCCAGGACATGTTCACTGACCCAGTAACAGGAAACTGACCAGGTGATCATCACCTAACCCAGGACATGTTCACTGACCCAGTACCTGGAAACTGACCAGGTGTTCAACACCTAACCCAGGACATGTTTTTTGACACAGTACCTGGAAACTGACCAGGTGATCATCACCTAACCCAGGACATGTTCACTGACCCAGCACCTGGAAACTAACCAGGTGATCATCACCTAACCCAGGACATGTTCACTGAACCAGCACCTGGAAACTGACCAGGTGATCATCACCTAACCCAGGACATGTTCACTGACCCAGCACCTGGAAACTGACCAGGTGATCATCACCTAACCCAGGACATGTTCACTGACCCAGCACCTGGAAACTAACCAGGTTTACAAAACCTAACCCAGGACATGTTCACTGACCCAGCACCTGGAAACTAACCAGGTGATCATCACCCAACCCAGGACATGTTCACTGACACAGTACCTGGAAACTGACCAGGTGATCATCGCCTAATCCAGGACATGTTCACTGACCCAGCAACTGGAAACTGACCAGGGGTGATCATCACCTAACCCAGGACATGTTCACTGACCTAGCACCTGGAAACTAACCAGGTGATCATCACCTAATTCAGGACATGTTCACTGACACAGTACCTGGAAACTGACCAGGTGATCATCGCCTAATCCAGGACATGTTCACTGACCCAGCACCTGGAAACTAACCAGGTGATCATCACCTAACCCAGGAGATGTTCACTGACCCAGCACCTGGAAACTGACCAGGTGATCATCACCTAACCCAGGACATGTTCACTGACCTAGCACCTGGAAACTGACCAGGTGATCATCAGCTAACCCAGGACATGTTCACTGACCCAGTACCTGGAAACTGACCAGGTGAGCATCACCTAATCCAGGACATGTTCACTGACACAGCACCTGGAAACTGACCAGGTATTCATCGCCTAATCCAGGACATGTTCACTGACCCAGCACCTGGAAACTGACCAGGTGAGCATCACCTAATCCAGGACATGTTCACTGACCCAGTACCTGGAAACTGACCAGGTGATCATCGCCTAATCCAGGACATGTTCACTGACCCAGCACCTGGAAACTGACCAGGTGTGCATCACCTAATCCAGGACATGTTCACTGACCCAGTACCTGGAAACTAACCAGGTGATCATTGCCTAATCCAGGACATGTTCACTGACCCAGCACCTGGAAACTGACCAGGTGATCATCACCTAACCCAGGACATGTTCACTGACCCAGTACCTGGAAACTGACCAGGTGATCATCACCTAACCCAGGACATGTTCACTGACCCAGCACCTGGAAACTGACCAGGTGATCATCACCTAACCCAGGACATGTTCACTGACCCAGCACCTGGAAACTAACCAGGTGATCATCACCTAATCCAGGACATGTTCACTGACCCAGCACCTGGAAACTGACCAGTTGATCATCGCCTAATCCAGGACATGTTCACTGACCCAGTACCTGGAAACTGACCAGGTGATCATCACCTAACCCAGGACATGTTCACTGACCCAGCACCTGGAAACTAACCAGGTGATCATCACCTAATCCAGGACATGTTCACTGACCCAGCACCTGGAAACTAACCAGGTGATCATCACCTAATCCAGGACATGTTCACTGACCCAGCACCTGGAAACTGACCAGGTGATCATCGCCTAACCCAGGACATGTTCACTGACCCAGTACCTGGAAACTGACCAGGTGATCATCACCTAACCCAGGACATGTTCACTGACCCAGCACCTGGAAACTGACCAGGTGATCATCACCTAACCCAGGACATGTTCACTGACCCAGTACCTGGAAACTGACCAGGTGATCATCACCTAACCCAGGACATGTTCACTGACCCAGCACCTGGAAACTGACCAGGTGATCATCACCTAACCCAGGACATGTTCACTGACCCAGCACCTGGAAACTAACCAGGTGATCATCACCTAATCCAGGACATGTTCACTGACACAGTACCTGGAAACTGACCAGGTGATCATCACCTAACCCAGGACATGTTCACTGACCCAGCACCTGGAAACTGACCAGGTGATCATCACCTAACCCAGGACATGTTCACTGACACAGCACCTGGAAACTGACCAGGTGATCATCACCTAACCCAGGACATGCTCACTGACACAGCACCTGGAAACTCACCAGGTGATCATCACCTAATCCAGGACATGTTCACTGACCCAGCACCTGGAAACTGACCAGGTGATCAACACCTTACCCAGGACATGTTCACTGACACAGCACCTGGAAACTAACCAGTTCATCATCACCTAACCCAGGACATGTTCACTGACCCAGCACCTGGAAACTGACCAGGTGATCATCACCTAACCCAGGACATGTTCACTGACCCAGCACCTGGAAACTGACCAGGTGATCATCACCTAACCCAGGACATGTTCACCGACCTAGCACCTGGAAACTAACCAGGTGATCATCACCTAACCCAGGACATGTTCACCGACCTAGCACCTGGAAACTAACCAGGTGATCATCACCTAACCCAGGACATGTTCACTGAACCAGCACCTGGAAACTAACCAGGTGATCATCACCTAACCCAGGACATGTTCACTGACCCAGCACCTGGAAACTGACCAGGTGATCATCGCCTAATCCAGGACATGTTCACTGACACAGCACCTGGAAACTGACCAGGTGAGTATCACCTAATCCAGGACATGTTCACTGACCCAGTACCTGGAAACTAACCAGGTGATCATCGCCTAATCCAGGACATGTTCACTGACCCAGCACCTGGAAACTGACCAGGTGAGCATCACCTAATCCAGGACATGTTCACTGACCCAGTACCTGGAAACTAACCAGGTGATCATCGCCTAACCCAGGACATGTTCACTGACCCAGTACCTGGAAACTAACCAGGTGATCATCGCCTAATCCAGGACATGTTCACTGACCCAGCACCTGGAAACTGACCAGGTGAGTATCACCTAATCCAGGACATGTTCACTGACCCAGTACCTGGAAACTAACCAGGTGATCATCGCCTAATCCAGGACATGTTCACTGACCCAGTAACAGGAAACTGACCAGGTGATCATCACCTAACCCAGGACATGTTCACTGACACAGTACCTGGAAACTGACCAGGTGATCATCACCTAACCCAGGACATGTTCACTGACCCAGCACCTGGAAACTGACCAGGTGATCATCACCTAACCCAGGACATGTTCACTGACCCAGCACCTGGAAACTAACCAGGTGATCATCACCTAACCCAGGACATGTTCACTGACCCAGTACCTGGAAACTGACCAGGTGTTCATCACCTAACCCAGGACATGTTCACTGACACAGTACCTGGAAACTGACCAGGTGATCATCACCTAACCCAGGACATGTTCACTGACCCAGCACCTGGAAACTAACCAGGTGATCATCACCTAACCCAGGACATGTTCACTGACCCAGCACCTGGAAACTAACCAGGTGATCATCACCAAATCCAGGACATGTTCACTGACCCAGCACCTGGAAACTAACCAGGTGATCATCACCTAATCCAGGACATGTTCACTGACCCAGTACCTGGAAACTGACCAGGTGATCATCACCTAACCCAGGACATGTTCACTGACCCAGCACCTGGAAACTGACCAGGTGATCATCGCCTAACCCAGGACATGTTCACTGACCCAGCACCTGGAAACTGACCAGGTGATCATCACCTAACCCAGGACATGCTCACTGACACAGCACCTGGAAACTGACCAGGTGATCATCGCCTAACCCAGGACATGTTCACTGACACAGCACCTGGAAACTGACCAGGTGAGCATCACCTAATCCAGGACATGTTCACTGACCCAGCACCTGGAAACTAACCAGGTGATCATCACCTAACCCAGGACATGTTCACTGACCCAGTACCTGGAAACTGACCAGGTGATCATCACCTAATCCAGGAGATGTTCACTGACACAGCACCTGGAAACTAACCAGGTGATCATCACCTAACCCAGGACATGTTCACTGACACAGCACCTGGAAACTGACCAGGTGATCATCACCTAATCCAGGACATGTTCACTGACACAGCACCTGGAAACTGACCAGGTGATCATCACCTAACCCAGGACATGTTCACTGACCCAGCTCCTGGAAACTGACCAGGTGATCATCACCTAACCCAGGACATGTTCACTGACCCAGTACCTGGAAACTGACCAGGTGATCATCACCTAATCCAGGACATGTTCACTGACCCAGCACCTGGAAACTAACCAGGTGATCATCACCTAATCCAGGACATGTTCACTGACACAGCACCTGGAAACTGACCAGGTGATCATCACCTAATCCAGGACATGTTCACTGACACAGCACCTGGAAACTAACCAGGTGATCATCACCTAATCCAGGACATGTTCACTGACCCAGCACCTGGAAACTAACCAGGTGATCATCACCTAATCCAGGACATGTTCACTGACCCAGTACCTGGAAACTAACCAGGTGATCATCACCTAATCCAGGACATGTTCACTGACACAGCACCTGGAAACTAACCAGGTGATCATCACCTAATCCAGGACATGTTCACTGACCCAGTACCTGGAAACTAACCAGGTGATCATCACCTAACCCAGGACATGTTCACTGTCACAGTACCTGGAAACTGACCAGGTGATCATCACCTAACCCAGGACATGTTCACTGATCCAACACCTGGAAACTAACCAGGTGATCATCACCTAACCCAGGACATGTTCACTGACACAGCACCTGGAAACTAACCAGGTGATCACCACCTAACCCAGGACATGTTCACTGACACAGCACCTGGAAACTAACCAGGTGATCATCACCTAATCCAGGACATGTTCACTGACACAGCACCTGGAAACTAACCAGGTGATCATCACCTAATCCAGGACATGTTCACTGACACAGCACCTGGAAACTGACCAGGTGATCATCACCTAACCCAGGACATGTTCACTGAACCAGCACCTGGAAACTGACCAGGTGATCATCACCTAACCCAGGACATGTTCACTGACCCAGCACCTGGAAACTGACCAGGTGATCATCACCTAACCCAGGACATGTTCACTGACCCAGCACCTGGAAACTAACCAGGTGATCATCACCTAATCCAGGACATGTTCACAGACACAGCACCTGGAAACTGACCAGGTGATCATCACCTAACCCAGGACATGTTCACTGAACCAGCACCTGGAAACTGACCAGGTGATCATCACCTAACCCAGGACATGTTCACTGAACCAGCACCTGGAAACTGACCAGGTGATCATCACCTAACCCAGGACATGTTCACTGACCCAGCACCTGGAAACTGACCAGGTGATCATCACCTAACCCAGGACATGTTCACTGACCCAGCACCTGGAAACTAACCAGGTGATCATCACCTAACCCAGGACATGTTCACTGAACCAGCACCTGGAAACTGACCAGGTGATCATCACCTAACCCAGGACATGTTCACTGACCCAGCACCTGGAAACTAACCAGGTTTACAAAACCTAACCCAGGACATGTTCACTGAACCAGCACCTGGAAACTGACCAGCTGTACAACACCTAACCCAGGACATGTTCACTGACCCAGAACCTGGAAACTAACCAGGTGATCATCACCTAACCCAGGACATGTTCACTGACACAGTACCTGGAAACTGACCAGGTGATCATCGCCTAATACAGGACATGTTCACTGACCCAGCAACTGGAAACTGACCAGGGGTGATCATCACCTAACCCAGGACATGTTCACTGACCTAGCACCTGGAAACTAACCAGGTGATCATCACCTAACTCAGGACATGTTCACTGACACAGTACCTGGAAACTGACCAGGTGATCATTGCCTAATCCAGGACATGTTCACTGACCCAGCACCTGGAAACTAACCAGGTGATCATCACCTAACCCAGGAGATGTTCACTGACCCAGCACCTGGAAACTGACCAGGTGATCATCACCTAACCCAGGACATGTTCACTGACCTAGCACCTGGTAACTGACCAGGTGATCATCACCTAACCCAGGACATGTTCACTGACCCAGCACCTGGAATCTAACCAGGTGATCATCAGCTAACCCAGGACATGTTCACTGACCCAGTACCTGGAAACTGACCAGGTGAGCATCACCTAATCCAGGACATGTTCACTGACACAGCACCTGGAAACTGACCAGGTTTTCATCGCCTAATCCAGGACATGTTCACTGACACAGCACCTGGAAACTAACCAGGTGATCATCACCTAATCCAGGACATGTTCACTGACCCAGCACCTGGAAACTGACCAGGTGAGCATCACCTAATCCAGGACATGTTCACTGACCCAGTACCTGGAAACTGACCAGGTGATCATCGCCTAATCCAGGACATGTTCACTGACCCAGCACCTGGAAACTGACCAGGTGTGCATCACCTAATCCAGGACATGTTCACTGACCCAGTACCTGGAAACTAACCAGGTGATCATCGCCTAATCCAGGACATGTTCACTGACCCAGCACCTGGAAACTGACCAGGTGATCATCACCTAAACCAGGACATGTTCACTGACCCAGTACCTGGAAACTGACCAGGTGATCATCACCTAACCCAGGACATGTTCACTGACCCAGCACCTGGAAACTAACCAGGTGATCATCACCTAACCCAGGACATGTTCACTGACCCAGCACCTGGAAACTAATCAGGTGATCATCACCTAATCCAGGACATGTTCACTGACCCAGCACCTGGAAACTAACCAGGTGATCATCACCTAATCCAGGACATGTTCACTGACCCAGCACCTGGAAACTGACCAGGTGATCATCGCCTAATCCAGGACATGTTCACTGACACAGCACCTGGAAACTGACCAGGTGATCATCGCCTAACCCAGGACATGTTCACTGACCCAGCACCTGGAAACTGACCAGGTGATCATCACCTAACCCAGGACATGTTCACTGACCCAGCACCTGGAAACTGACCAGGTGATCATCACCTAATCCAGGACATGTTCACTGAACCAGCACCTGGAAACTGACCAGGTGATCATCACCTAACCCAGGACATGTTCACTAACCCAGCACCTGGAAACTGACCAGGTGATCATCACCTAATCCAGGACATGTTCACTGACCCAGCACCTGGAAACTGACCAGGTGATCATCACCTAACCCAGGACATGTTCACTGACCCAGCACCTGGAAACTAACCAGGTGATCATCACCTAACCCAGGACATGTTCACTGACCCAGTACCTGGAAACTGACCAGGTGATCATCACCTAACCCAGGACATGTTCACTGACACAGCACCTGGAAACTAACCAGTTCATCATCACCTAACCCAGGACATGCTCAATGACACAGCACCTGGAAACTGACCAGGCGATCATCACCTAATCCAGGACATGTTCACTGACCCAGCACCTGGAAACTAACCAGGTGATCATCACCTAACCCAGGACATGTTCACTGACCCAGTACCTGGAAACTAACCAGGTGATCATCACCTAACCCAGGACATGTTCACTGATCCAGCAACTGGAAACTGACCAGGTGATCATCGCCTAACCCAGGACATGTTCACTGACCCAGCACCTGGAAACTGACCAGGTGATCATCACCTAACCCAGGACATGTTCACTGACCCAGTACCTGGAAACTGACCAGGTGATCATCACCTAACCCAGGACATGTTCACTGACACAGCACCTGGAAACTAACCAGTTCATCATCACCTAACCCAGGACATGTTCACTGACCCAGCACCTGGAAACTGACCAGGTGATCATCACCTAACCCAGGACATGTTCACTGACCCAGTACCTGGAAACTGACCAGGTGATCATCACCTAACCCAGGACATGTTCACTGACACAGCACCTGGAAACTAACCAGTTCATCATCACCTAACCCAGGACATGCTCAATGACACAGCACCTGGAAACTGACCAGGTGATCATCACCTAATCCAGGACATGTTCACTGAACAAGCACCTGGAAACTAACCAGGTGATCATCACCTAACCCAGGACATGTTCACTGATCCAGCAACTGGAAACTGACCAGGTGATCATCGCCTAACCCAGGACATGTTCACTGACCCAGCACCTGGAAACTGACCAGGTGATCATCACCTAACCCAGGACATGTTCACTGACCCAGCACCTGGAAACTAACCAGTTGATCATCGCCTAATCCAGGACATGTTCACTGACACAGCACCTGGAAACTGACCAGGTGATCATCACCTAACCCAGGACATGTTCAATGACACAGCACCTGGAAACTAACCAGTTCATCATCACCTAACCCAGGACATGCTCAATGACACAGCACCTGGAAACTGACCAGGCGATCATCACCTAATCCAGGACATGTTCACTGAACAAGCACCTGGAAACTAACCAGGTGATCATCACCTAACCCAGGACATGTTCACTGACCCAGTACCTGGAAACTAACCAGGTGATCATCACCTAACCCAGGACATGTTCACTGATCCAGCAACTGGAAACTGACCAGGTGAGTATCACCTAATCCAGGACATGTTCACTGACCCAGTACCTGGAAACTGACCAGGTGATCATTGCCTAACCCAGGACATGTTCACTGACCCAGTAACAGGAAACTGACCAGGTGATCATCACCTAACCCAGGACATGTTCACTGACCCAGTACCTGGAAACTGACCAGGTGATCATCACCTAACCCAGGACATGTTCACTGACCCAGCACCTGGAAACTGACCAGGTGATCATCACCTAACCCAGGACATGTTCACCGACCTAGCACCTGGAAACAGACCAGGTGATCATCACCTAACCCAGGACATGTTCACTGACCCAGCACCTGGAAACTAACCAGGTGATCATCACCTAACCCAGGACATGTTCACTGACCCAGCACCTGGAAACTAACCAGGTGATCATCACCAAATCCAGGACATGTTCAGTGACCCAGCACCTGGAAACTAACCAGGTGATCATCACCTAATCCAGGACATGTTCACTGACCCAGTACCTGGAAACTGACCAGGTGATCATCACCTAACCCAGGACATGTTCACTGACCCAGTACCTGGAAACTGACCAGGTGATCATCGCCTAATCCAGGACATGTTCACTGACCCAGCACCTGGAAACTGACCAGGTGATCATCGCCTAATCCAGGACATGTTCACTGACCCAGTACCTGGAAACTGACCAGGTGATCATCGCCTAATCCAGGACATGTTCACTGACCCAGCACCTGGAAACTGACCAGGTGATCATCGCCTAACCCAGGACATGTTCACTGACCCAGCACCTGGAAACTGACCAGGTGATCATCACCTAACCCAGGACATGCTCACAGACACAGCACCTGGAAACTGACCAGGTGATCATCGCCTAACCCAGGACATGTTCACTGAACCAGCACCTGGAAACTGACCAGGTGATCATCACCTAACCCAGGACATGCTCACAGACACAGCACCTGGAAACTGACCAGGTGATCATCGCCTAACCCAGGACATGTTCACTGAACCAGCACCTGGAAACTGACCAGGTGATCATCACCTAATCCAGGACATGTTCACTGACCCAGTACCTGGAAACTGACCAGGTGATCATCACCTAATCCAGGACATGTTCACTGAACCAGCACCTGGAAACTGACCAGGTGATCATCGCCTAACCCAGGACATGTTCACTGACCCAGTACCTGGAAACTGACCAGGTGATCATCACCTAACCCAGGACATGTTCACAGACCCAGCACCTGGAAACTGACCAGGTGATCATCACCTAACCCAGGACATGTTCACTGACCCAGCACCTGGAAACTGACCAGGTGATCATCGCCTAACCCAGGACATGTTCACTGAACCAGCACCTGGAAACTGACCAGGTGATCATCGCCTAACCCAGGACATGTTCACTGACACAGCACCTGGAAACTGACCAGGTGATCATCACCTAACCCAGGACATGTTCACTGACACAGCACCTGGAAACTGACCAGGTGATCATCGCCTAACCCAGGACATGTTCACCGACCTAGCACCTGGAAACTAACCAGGTGATCATCACCTAACCCAGGACATGTTCACTGACCCAGTACCTGGAAACTAACCAGGTGATCATCACCTAACCCAGGACATGTTCACTGACCCAGTACCTGGAAACTGACCAGGTGATCATCACCTAACCCAGGACATGTTCACTGACCCAGCACCTGGAAACTAACCAAGTGATCATCACCTAACCCAGGACATGTTCACTGACATAACACCTGGAAACTAACCAGGTGATCATCACCTAACCCAGGACATGTTCACTGAACCAGCACCTGGAAACTAACCAGGTGATCATCGCCTAATCCAGGACATGTTCACTGACCCAGCACCTGGAAACTAACCAGGTGATCATCACCTAACCCAGGACATGTTCACTGACCCAGCACCTGGAAACTAACCAGGTAATCCTCACCTAATCCAGGACATGTTCACTGACCCAGCACCTGGAAACTGACCAGGTGATCATCACCTAATCCAGGACATGTTCACTGACCCAGCACCTGGAAACTAACCAGGTGATCCTCACCTAATCCAGGACATGTTCACTGACCCAGTACCTGGAAACTAACCAGGTGATCATCACCTAACCCAGGACATGTTCACTGACCCAGCACCTGGAAACTGACCAGGTGATCATCACCTAACCCAGGACATGTTCACTGACCCAGTACCTGGAAACTAACCAGGTGATCATCACCTAACCCAGGACATGTTCACTGACCCAGCACCTGGAAACTGACCAGGTGATCATCACCTAACCCAGGACATGTTCACTGACCCAGCACCTGGAAACTGACCAGGTGATCATCACCTAACCCAGGACATGTTCACTGACACAGCACCTGGAAACTGACCAGGTGATCATCACCTAATCCAGGACATGTTCACTGACCCAGCACCTGGAAACTAACCAGGTGATCATCGCCTAATCCAGGACATGTTCACTGACACAGCACCTGGAAACTGACCAGGTGATCATCACCTAACCCAGGACATGTTCACTGACACAGCACCTGGAAACTGACCAGGTGATCATCACCTAATCCAGGACATGTTCACTGACACATTACCTGGAAACTAACCAGGTGATCATTACCTAACCCAGGACATGTTCACTGACCCAGCACCTGGAAACTGACCAGGTGATCATCACCTAACCCAGGACATGTTCACTGACCCAGTACCCGGAAACTGACCAGGTGATCATCACCTAACCCAGGAGATGTTCACTGAACCAGCACCTGGAAACTGACCAGGTGATCATCGCCTAATCCAGGACATGTTCACTGACACAGCACCTGGAAACTGACCAGGTGATCATCACCTAACTCAGGACATGTTCACTGACACAGCACCTGGAAACTGACCAGGTGATCATCACCTAATCCAGGACATGTTCACTGACCCAGCACCTGGAAACTAACCAGGTGATCATCACCTAATCCAGGACATGTTCACTGACCCAGTACCTGGAAACTGACCAGGTGATCATCACCTAACCCAGGACATGTTCACTGAGCCAGTACCTGGAAACTAACCAGGTGATCATCACCTAATCCAGGACATGTTCACTGAACCAGCACCTGGAAACTGACCAGGTGATCATCACCTAACCCAGGACATGTTCACTGACCCAGCACCTGGAAACTAACCAGGTGATCATCACCTAACCCAGGACATGTTCACTGAACCAGCACCTGGAAACTAACCAGGTGATCATCACCTAATCCAGGACATGTTCACTGACCCAGCAGCTGGAAACTGACCAGGTGATCATCGCCTAATCCAGGACATGTTCACTGACACAGCACCTGGACACTGACCAGGTGATCATCACCTAACCCAGGACATGTTCACTGAACCAGCACCTGGAAACTGACCAGGTGAGCATCACCTAATCCAGGACATGTTCACTGACACAGCACCTGGAAACTAACCAGGTGAGCATCACCTAACCCAGGACATGTTCACTGAACCAGTACCTGGAAACTAACCAGGTGATCATCACCTAATCCAGGACATGTTCACTGACACAGCACCTGGAAACTGACCAGGTGATCATCACCTAACCCAGGACATGTTCACTGACACAGCACCTGGAAACTGACCAGGTGATCATCACCTAACCCAGGACATGCTCACTGACACAGCAAGTGGAAACTCACCAGGTGATCATCACCTAACCCAGGACATGTTCACTGACCCAGCACCTGGAAACTAACCAGTTCATCATCACCTAACCCAGGACATGTTCACTGACCCAGCACCTGGAAATTGACCAGGTGATCATCACCTAACCCAGGACATGTTCACTGACACAGCACCTGGAAACTAACCAGTTCATCATCACCTAACCCAGGACATGTTCACTGACCCAGCACCTGGAAATTGACCAGGTGATCATCGCCTAATCCAGGACATGTTCACTGAACCAGCACCTGGAAACTAACCAGGTGATCATCACCTAACCCAGGACATGTTCACTGACCCAGCACCTGGAAACTGACCAGGTGATCATCACCTAACTCAGGACATGTTCACTGACCCAGCACCTGGAAACTAACCAGGTGATCATCGCCTAATCCAGGACATGTTCACTAACCCAGCACCTGGAAACTAACCAGGTGATCATCGCCTAATCCAGGACATGTTCACTGACACAGCACCTGGAAACTGACCAGGTGAACATCACCTAATCCAGGACATGTTCACTGAACCAGCACCTGGAAACTGACCAGGTGAGCATCACCTAATCCAGGACATGTTCACTGACCTAGTACCTGGAAACTAACCAGGTGATCATCACCTAACCCAGGACATGTTCACTGACCCAGCACCTGGAACCTGACCAGGTGATCATCACCTAATCCAGGACATGTTCACTGACACAGCACCTGCAAACTAACCAGGTGATCATCACCTAACCCAGGACATGTTCACTGACCTAGTACCTGGAAACTAACCAGGTGATCATCACCTAACCCAGGACATGTTCACTGACCCAGCACCTGGAACCTGACCAGGTGATCATCACCTAACCCAGGACATGTTCACTGACCCAGCACCTGGAAACTAACCAGGTGATCATCGCCTAATCCAGGACATGTTCACTGATCCAGCACCTGGAAACTAACCAGGTGATCATCACCTAACCCAGGACATGTTCACTGACCCAGCACCTGGAAAGTAACCAGGTGATCATCGCCGAATCCAGGACATGTTCACTGAACCATCACCTGGAAAGTAACCAGGTGATCATCGCCTAATCCAGGACATGTTCACTGACCCAGTACCTGGAAACTAACCAGGTGATCATCACCTAACCCAGGACATGTTCACTGAACCAGCACCTGGAAATTGACCAGGTGAACATCACCTAATCCAGGCCATGTTCACCTACCCAGCACCTGGAAACTGACCAGGTGATCATCGCCTAATCCAGGACATGTTCACTGATCCAGTACCTGGAAACTAACCAGGTGATCATCACCTAACCCAGGACATGTTCACTGAACCAGCACCTGGAAATTGACCAGGTGAACATCACCTAATCCAGGCCATGTTCACTGACCTAGCACCTGAAAACTGACCAGGTGATCATCACCTAACCCAGGACATGTTCACTGACCCAGTACCTGGAAACTGACCAGGTGATCATCACCGAACCCAGGACATGTTCACTGAACCAGCACCTGGAAACTGACCAGGTGATCATCACCTAACCCAGGACATGTTCACTGAACCAGCACCTGGAAACTAACCAGGTGATCATCACCTAACCCAGGACATGCTCACTGACCCAGTACCTGGAAACTGACCAGGTGATCATCACCTAACCCAGGACATGTTCACTGACACAGCACCTGGAAAGTGACCAGGTGATCATCACCTAACCCAGGACATGTTCACTGACACAGCACCTGGAAACTGACCAGGTGATCATCACCTAACCCAGGACATGTTCACTGACCCAGTACCTGGAAACTGACCAGGTGATCATCACCTAATCCAGGATATGTTCACTGATCCAGCACCTGGAAACTGACCAGGTGATCATCACCTAATCCAGGACATGTTCACTGACCCAGTACCTGGAAACTGACCAGGTGATCATCACCTAACCCAGGACATGTTCACTGACCCAGTACCTGGAAACTGACCAGGTGATCATCACCTAATCCAGGACATGTTCACTGACCCAGTACCTGGAAACTGACCAGGTGATCATCACCTAATCCAGGACATGTTCACTGACACAGCACCTGGAAACTGACCAGGTGATCATCCCCTAACCCAGGACATGTTCACTGATCCAGCACCTGGAAACTGACCAGGTGATCATCGCCTAATCCAGGACATGTTCACTGACCCAGCACCTGGAAACTAACCAGATGATCATCACCTAATTCAGGACTTGTTCACTGACACAGCACCTGGAAACTGACCAGGTGATCATCGCCTAATCCAGGACATGTTCACTGACCCAGCACCTGGAAACTAACCAGGTGATCATCACCTATCCCAGGACATTTTCACTGACACAGTACCTGGAAACTGACCAGGTGTGCATCACCTAACCCAGGACATGTTCACTGACCCAGCACCTGGAAACTGACCAGGTGATCATCACCTAACCCAGGACATGTTCACTGACCCAGCTGCTGGAAACTGACCAGGTGTGCATCACCTAACCCAGGACATGTTCACTGACCCAGCACCTGGAAACTGACCAGGTGATCATCACCTAATCCAGGACATGTTCACTGACCCAGCACCTGGAAACTGACCAGGTGTGCATCACCTAACCCAGGACATGTTCACTGACCCAGCACCTGGAAACTGACCAGGTGATCATCACCTAACCTAGGACATGTTCACTGACCCAGTACCTTGAAACTAACCAGGTGATCATCGCATAATCCAGGATCTGTTCACTGACCCAGCACCTGGAAACTGACCAGGTGATCATCGCCTAATCCAGGAGATGTTCACTGACCCAGCACCTGGAAACTGACCAGGTGATCATCACCTAACCCAGGACATGTTCACTGACCCAGCACCTGGAAACTAACCAGGTGATCATCACCTAACCCAGGACATTTTCACTGACACAGTACCTGGAAACTGACCAGGTGTGCATCACCTAACCCAGGACATGTTCACTGACCCAGCACCTGGAAACTGACCAGGTGATCATCACCTAACCCAGGACATGTTCACTGACCCAGCTGCTGGAAACTGACCAGGTGATCATCACCTAACCCAGGACATGTTCACTGACACAGCACCTGGAAACTGACCAGGTGATCATCACCTAACCCAGGACATGTTCACTGACCCAGCACCTGGAAACTGACCAGGTGAGCATCACCTAACCCAGGACATGTTCACTGACCCAGCACCTGGAAACTGACCAGGTGATCATCACCTAACCCAGGACATGTTCACTGACACAGCACCTGGAAACTGACCAGGTGATCATCACCTAATCCAGGACATGTTCACTGACCCAGTACCTGGAAACTGACCAGGTGATCATCACCTAACCCAGGACATGTTCACTGACCCAGCACCTGGAAACTGACCAGGTGATCATCGCCTAATCCAGGACATGTTCACTGAACCAGCACCTGGAAACTGACCAGGTGAACATCACCTAACCCAGGACATGTTCACTGACCCAGCACCTGGAAACTAACCAGGTGATCATCACCTAACCCAGGACATGTTCACTGACCCAGCACCTGGAAACTGACCAGGTGATCATCGCCTAACCCAGGACATGTTCACTGACACAGCACCTGGAAACTGACCAGGTGATCATCACCTAATCCAGGACATGTTCACTGACACAGCACCTGGAAACTGACCAGGTGATCATCACCTAATCCAGGACATGTTCACTGAACCAGCACCTGGAAACTGACCAGGTGATCATCACCTAATCCAGGACATGTTCACTGACCCAGCACCTGGAAACTGACCAGGTGATCATCACCTAGTCCAGGACATGTTCACTGACCCAGTACCTGGAAACTGACCAGGTGATCATCACCTAATCCAGGACATGTTCACTGAACCAGCACCTGGAAACTGACCAGGTGATCATCACCTAATCCAGGACATGTTCACTGACACAGCACCTGGAAACTGACCAGGTGATCATCACCTAATCCAGGACATGTTCACTGACACAGCACCTGGAAACTGACCAGGTGATCATCACCTAACCCAGGACATGTTCACTGACACAGCACCTGGAAACTGACCAGGTGATCATCACCTAATCCAGGACATGTTCACTGAACCAGCACCTGGAAACTGACCAGGTGATCATCACCTAATCCAGGACATGTTCACTGACACAGCACCTGGAAACTGACCAGGTGATCATCACCTAATCCAGGACAAGTTCACTGACCCAGTGCCTGGAAACTGACCAGGTGATCATCACCTAATCCAGGACAAGTTCACTGACCCAGCACCTGGAAACTAACCAGGTGATCATCGCCTAATCCAGGACATGTTCACTGAACCAGCACCTGGAAATTGACCAGGTGAACATCACCTAATCCAGTACATGTTCACTGAACCAGCACCTGGAAACTGACCAGGTGATCATCACCTAACCCAGGACATGTTCACTGACCCAGCACCTGGAAACTGACCAGGTGATCATCACATAACCCAGGACATGTTCACTGACCCAGCACCTGGAAACTGACCAGGTGATCATCACCTAACCCAGGACATGTTCACTGACCCAGCACCTGGAAACTGACCAGGTGATCATCACCTAACCCAGGACATGTTCACTGACCCAGCACCTGGAAACTGACCAGGTGATCATCACCTAATCCAGGACATGTTCACTGACACAGTACCTGGAAACTGACCAGGTGATCATCACCTAATCCAGGACATGTTCACTGACCCAGCACCTGGAAACTGACCAGGTGATCATCACCTAACCCAGGACATGTTCACTGACCCAGCACCTGGAAACTAACCAGGTGATCATCACCTAATCCAGGACATGTTCACTGACACAGCACCTGGAAACTGACCAGGTGATCATCACCTAACCCAGGACATGTTCACTGACCCAGCACCTGGAAACTAACCAGGTGATCATCACCTAATTCAGGACATGTTCACTGACCCAGCACCTGGAAACTGACCAGGTGATCATCACCTAATCCAGGACATGTTCACTGACCCAGCACCTGGAAACTGACCAGGTGATCATCACCTAACCCAGGACATGTTCACTGACCCAGCACCTGGAAACTAACCAGGTGATCATCACCTAACCCAGGACATGTTCACTGACCCAGCACCTGGAAACTGACCAGGTGATCATCACCTAATCCAGGACATGCTCACTGACCCAGTACCTTGAAACTAACCAGGTGATCATCGCCTAATCCAGGATCTGTTCACTGACCCAGCACCTGGAAACTGACCAGGTGATCATCACCTAACCCAGGACATGTTCACTGACCCAGTACCTGGAAACTAACCAGGTGATCATCACCTAACCCAGGACATGTTCACTGACCCAGCACCTGGAAACTGACCAGGTGAGCATCACCTAACCCAGGACATGTTCACTGACCCAGTACCTGGAAACTAACCAGGTGATCATCACCTAACCCAGGACATGTTCACTGACCCAGTACCTGGAAACTGACCAGGTGATCATCACCTAATCCAGGACATGTTCACTGACCCAGCACCTGGAAACTGACCAGGTGAGCATCACCTAACCCAGGACATGTTCACTGACCCAGTGCCTGGAAACTGACCAGGTGATCATCACCTAACCCAGGACATGTTCACTGACCCAGCACCTGGAAACTGACCAGGTGAGCATCACCTAACCCAGGACATGTTCACTGACCCAGTGCCTGGAAACTGACCAGGTGATCATTACCTAACCCAGGACATGTTCACTGACCCAGCACCTGGAAACTGACCAGGTGATCATCGCCTAATCCAGGACATGTTCACTGAACCGGCACCTGGAAACTGACCAGGTGATCATCGCCTAATCCAGGATATGTTCACTGACCCAGTACCTGGAAACTGACCAGGTGATCATCACCTAATCCAGGACATGTTCACTGACACAGCACCTGGAAACTGACCAGGTGATCATCACCTAATCCAGGACATGTTCACTGAACCAGCACCTGGAAACTGACCAGGTGATCATCACCTAATCCAGGACATGTTCACTGACCCAGTACCTGGAAACTAACCAGGTGATCATCACCTAACCCAGGACATGTTCACTGACACAGCACCTGGAAACTGACCAGGTGATCATCACCTAATCCAGGACATGTTCACTGACACAGCACCTGGAAACTAACCAGGTGAACATCACCTAATCCAGGACATGTTCACTGACCCAGCACCTGGAAACTAACCAGGTAATCATCACCTAATCCAGGACATGTTCACTGACCCAGCACCTGGAAACTAACCAGGTGATCATCACCTAATCCAGGACATGTTCACTGACCCAGCACCTGGAAACTGACCAGGTGATCATCACCTAATCCAGGACATGTTCACTGACCCAGCACCTGGAAACTAACCAGGTGATCATCACCTAATCCAGGACATGTTCACTGACCCAGCACCTGGAAACTAACCAGGTAATCATCACCTAATCCAGGACATGTTCACTGACCCAGTACCTGGAAACTAACCAGGTGATCATCACCTAACCCAGGACATGTTCACTGACACAGCACCTGGAAACTAACCAGGTGATCATCACCTAACCCAGGACATGTTCACTGACCCAGTACCTGGAAACTGACCAGGTGATCATCACCTAATCCAGGACATGTTCACTGACCCACTGCCTGGAAACTGACCAGGTGATCATCACCTAATCCAGGACATGTTCACTGACCCAGCACCTGGAAACTAACCAGGTGATCATCACCTAATCCAGGACATGTCCACTGACACAGCACCTGGAAACTGACCAGGTGATCATCACCTAATCCAGGACATGTTCACTGACACAGCACCTGGAAACTAACCAGGTGATCATCACCTAATCCAGGACATGTTCACTGACACAGCACCTGGAAACTGACCAGGTGATCATCACCTAATCCAGGACATGTTCACTGACCCAGCACCTGGAAACTGACCAGGTGATCATCACCTAATCCAGGACATGTTCACTGAACCAGCACCTGGAAACTGACCAGGTGATCATCACCTAATCCAGGACATGTTCACTGACCCAGCACCTGGAAACTAACCAGGTGATCATCGCCTAATCCAGGACATGTTCACTGAACCAGCACCTGGAAATTGACCAGGTGAACATCACCTAATCCAGGACATGTTCACTGACCCAGCACCTGGAAACTGACCAGGTGATCATCACCTAATCCAGGACATGTTCACTGACCCAGCACCTGGAAACTGACCAGGTGATCATCACCTAATCCAGGACATGTTCACTGACACAGCACCTGGAAACTGACCAGGTGATCATCACCTAACCCAGGACATGTTCACTGACACAGTACCTGGAAACTAACCAGGTGATCATCACCTAACCCAGGACATGTTCACTGACCCAGCACCTGGAAACTGACCAGGTGATCATCACCTAATCCAGGACATGT
>NW_027142035.1:0-12500 GCF_036365525.1 Heterodontus francisci | reverse complement strand
CAGATCCTCTCTCTAAACATGTCGCCTATTTTCTAAGGTTCTGTATCTCTTTTCTTCCTGCCCATTCATGTATCTGTCTAGATACATCTTAAAAGACTCCATCGTGCCCGCATCTACCACCTCCGCTGGCAATGCGTTCCAGGTGCCCACCACCCTCTGCGTAAAGAACTTTCCACGCATATCCCCCCTAAACTTTTCCCCTTTCACTTTGAACTCGTGTCCTCTAGTAATTGAAACACCCACTCTGGGAAAAAGCCTCTTGCAATCCACCCTGTCTATACCTCTCATGATTTTGTACACCTCAATCAGGTCCCCCCTCAACCTCCGTCTTTCTAATGAAAATAATCCTAATCTGCTCAACCTCTCTTCATAGCTAGCGCCCTCCATACCAGGCAACATCCTGGTGAACCTCCTCTGCACCCTCTCCAAAGCATCCACATCCTTTTGATAATGTGGCGACCAGAACTGTACGCAGTATTCCAAATGTGGCCGAACCAAAGTCCTATACAACTGTAACATGACCTGCCAACTCTTGTACTCAATGCCCCGTCCGATGAAGGAAAGCATGCCGTATGCCTTCTTGACCACTCTATTTACCTGCGTTGCCACCTTCAGGGAACAGTGGACCTGAACACCCAAATCTCTCTGGACATCAATTTTCCCCAGGACTTTTCCATTTACTGTATAGTTCACTCTTGAATTGGATCTTCCAAAATGCATCACCTCGCATTTGCCCTGATTGAACTCCATCTGCCATTTCTCTGCCCAACTCTCCAATCTATCTATATTCTGCTGTATTCTCTGACAGTCCCCTTCACTATCTGCTACTCCACCAATCTTAGTGTCGTCTGCAAATTTGCTAATCAGTCCACCTATACTTTCCTCCAAATCATTAATGTATATCACAAACAACAGTGGTCCCAGCACGGATCCCTGTGGAACACCACTGGTCACACGTCTCCATTTTGAGAAACTCCCTTCTACTGCTACTCTCTGTCTCCTGTTGCCCAGCCAGTTCTTTATCCATCTAGCTAGTACACCTTGGACCCCAAGCGCCTTCACTTTCTCCATCAGCCTGCCATGGGGAACCTTATCAAACGCCTTACTGAAGTCCATGTATATGACATCGACAGCCCTTCCCTCATCAATCAACTTTGTTACTTCCTCAAAGAATTCTATTAAGTTGGTAAGACATGACCTTCCCTGCACAAAACCATGTTGCCTATCACTGATGAGCCCATTTTCTTCCAAATGGGAATAGATCCTATCCCTCAGTATCTTCTCCAGCAGCTTCCCTACCACTGACGTCAGGCTCACCGGTCTATAATTACCTGGATTATCCCTGCTACCCTTCTTAAACAAGGGGACAACATTAGCAATTCTCCAGTCCTCCGGGACCTCACCCGTGTTTAAGGATGCTGCAAAGATATCTGTTAAGGCCCCAGCTATTTCCTCTCTCGCTTCCCTCAGTAACCTGGGATAGATCCCATCCGGACCTGGGGACTTGTCCACCTTAATGCCCTTTAGAATACCCAACACTTCCTCCCTCCTTATGCCGACTTGACCTAGAGTAATCAAACATCTGTTCCTAACCTCAACATCCGTCATGTCCCTCTCCTCGGTGAATACCGATGCAAAGTACTCGTTTAGAATCTCACCCATTTTCTCTGAGTCCAAGCATAACATTCCTCCTTTGTCCTTTAGTGGGCCAATCCTTTCTCTAGTTACCCTCTTTCTCCTTATATATGAATAAAAGGCTTTGGGATTTTCCTTGACCCTATTTGCTAAAGATATTTCATGACCCCTTTTAGCCCTCTTAATTCCTCGTTTCAGATTGGTCCTACATTCCCGATATTCTTTCAAAGCTTCGTCTTTCATCAGCCGCCTAGACCTTTTGTATGCTTCCTTTTTCCTCTTAGCTAGTCTCACAATTTCACCTGTCATCCATGGTTCCCTAATCTTGCCATTTCTATCCCTCATTTTCACAGGAACATGTCTCTCCTGCACGCTAATCAACCTCTCTTTAAAAGCCTCCCACATATCACATGTGGATTTACCTTCAAACAGCTGCTCCCAATCTACATTTCCCAGCTCCTGCCGAATTTTGGTGTAGTTGGCCTTCCCCCAATTTAGCACTCTCCCTTTTGGACCACTCTCGTCTTTGTCCATGAGTATTTTAAAGCTTACGGAATTGTGATCACTATTCCCAAAGTAGTCCCCTACTGAAACTTCAACAACCTGGCCGGGCTCATTCCCCAACACCAGGTCCAGTATGGCCCCTTCCCGAGTTGGACTATTTACATACTGCTCTAGAAAACCCTCCTGGATGCTCCTTACAAATTCTGCTCCATCTGGACCTCTAACACTAAGCGAATCCCAGTCAATGTTGGGAAAATTAAAATCTCCTATCACCACCACCCTGTTGCTCCTACATCTTTCCATAATCTGTTTACATATTTGTACCTCTATCTCACGCTCGCTGTTGGGAGGCCTGTAGTACAGCCCCAACATTGTTACCGCACCCTTCCTATTTCTGAGTTCAGTCCATATTGCCTCACTGCTCGAGTCCTCCATAGTGCCCTCCTTCAGCACAGCTGTGATATCCTCTTTGACCAGTAATGCAACTCCTCCACCCCTTTTACCTCCCTCTCTATCCCGCCTGAAGCATCGATATCCTGGGATATTTAGTTGCCAATCATGCCCTTCCCTCAACCAAGTCTCAGTAATAGCAATAACATCATACTCCCAGGTACTAATCCAAGCCCTAAGTTCATCTGCCTTACCTACTACACTTCTTGCATTAAAACAAATGCACCTCAGACCACCAGTCCCTTTATATTCATCATCTGCTCCCTGCCTGCTCTTCCCCTTAGTCACACTGACTTCATTATCTAGTTCCTTACAGGCTTTTGTTACTACCTCCTTACTGTCAACTGACCTCAATTGGTTCCCATCCCCCTGCCACATTAGTTTAAACCCTCCCCAACAGCGTTAGCAAAAGCACCTCCAAGGACATTGGTTCCAGTCCGGCCCAGGTGTAGACCATCCAATTTGTAATTGTCCCACCTCCCCCAGAACCGGTCCCAATGTCCCAAAAATCTGAACCCCTCCTTCCTGCACCATCTCTCAAGCCACGCATTCATCCTGACTATTCTTTCATTTTTACTCTGACTATCACGTGGCTCTGGTAGTAATCCTGAGATTACTACCTTTGAGGTCCTACTTTTTAACTTGGCTCCTAACTCCCTAAACTCTGCATGTAGGACCTCATCCCGTTTTTTACCTATATCATTAGTGCCTATGTGCACAATGACAACTGGCTGTTCACCCACCCCCTTTAGAATGTTCTGCAGCCGATCTGAGACGTCCCTGACCCGTGCACCTGGGAGGCAACATACCATTCGGGAGCCTCGTTTTCGACCACAGAACCGCCTATCTACTCCCCTTACAATCGAATCCCCTACGACTATTGCCCTTCCACTCTTTTTCCCGCCCTTCGGAACAGCAGAGCCAGCCACGGTGCCATGGACCTGGCTACTGCTGCCTTCCCCTGGTGAGCCATCTCCCTCAACAGTATCCAAAACGGTATACTTGTTTTGGAGGGAGATGACCGCAGGGGACTCCTGCGCTGCCTTCCTGCTCTTTCTCTGCCTTTTGGTCACCCATTCCCTTTCTCCCTCAGCAATCCTAATCTGCGGTGTGACCAATTCACTAAACGTGCTATCCACGACCTCCTCAGCATCGCGCATGCTCCATAGTGAGTCCATCCGCAGCTCGAGAGCCGTCATGCGGTCCAACAAGAGCTGCAGCTGGACACACTTCCTGCACGTGAAGGAGTCAGGGTCATCAGCCATGTCCCTGAGCTCCCACATTGAGCAAGAGGAGCATGATACGGGTCTGAGATCTCCTGCCATTTTTAATCTTAAGTTTAAACTTAGTTAAATGAAAAAGGAACGAAAAGTTTTTACCAATCACAATAAAACCAGAGAAATCGAAAATGCCTTACCTTATAAACACCCCACCGAGTCCTTTTTTTTGGTTAGAGGAGGAGGGCGGGTGGGAGACACTACAAGTGTGGTGTCTCGGGTTCAGAAACCGCCCAAATATATAGTGTTTTACTTACCCAGCAGCCCCCTGGCCTCCGCCGAAAAACAAAAGGAAATTAAATTTACTTTCAAACGGACTTTCCCAGCTGCTCACTCGCTCACACGCTGCTCCCGAAAAAGCTGCTGCACTGAAAGGCAGTGTGTGTGTGCATATATATATGTCTCAGTGTCTGGGCTGTGGTGTGTGTGTGTGCATATATATAAGTCTCAGTGTCTGGGCTGTGGTGTGTGTGTGTGTGTGTGTGTGTGTGTGTGAGTGTGTGTGTCTGTGCATATATATATGTCTCACTGTCTGGGCTGTGGTGTGTGTGTGTGTGTGCATATATATAATTCTCAGAGTCTGGGCTGTGCTGTGTGTGTGTGTGTGTGTGTGTGTGTGCATATATGTAAGTCTCAGTGTCTGGGCTGTGGTGTGTGTGTGTGCATATATATAGTTCTCAGTGTCTGGGCTGTAGTGTGCGTGCATGCAATTATATAAGTCTCAGTGTCTGGGTTGTGGTGTGTGTGTGTGTGCATATATGGAAGTCTCAGTGTCTGGGCTGTGGTGTGTGTGTGTGTGTGTGTGTGTGAGTGTGTGTGTCTGTGCATATATATATGTCTCACTGTCTGGGCTGTGGTGTGTGTGTGTGTGTGCATATATATAATTCTCAGAGTCTGGGCTGTGCTGTGTGTGTGTGTGTGTGTGTGTGTGTGTGCATATATGTAAGTCTCAGTGTCTGGGCTGTAGTGTGCGTGCATGCAATTATATAAGTCTCAGTGTCTGGGTTGTGGTGTGTGTGTGTGTGCATATATGGAAGTCTCAGTGTCTGGGCTGTAGTGTGAGTGAGTGTGTGTGTGTGTGCATATATATAAGTCTCAGTGTCTGGGCTGTGGTGTGTGCGTGCGTGCAATTATGTCAGTCTCAGTGTCTGGGCTGTGGTGTGTTTGTGTGCGTGTGTGTGCATATATATATGTCTCACTGTCTGGGCTGTGGTGTGTGTGTGTGTGTGCATATATATAAGTCTCAGTGTCTGGACTGTGGTGTGCGTGGGTGCAATTATATAATTCTCAGTGTCTGGGCTGTGGTGTGTGTGCGTGCATATATATAAGTCTCAGTGTCTGGACTGTGGTGTGTGTGTGTGTGTGTGTGCGTGCGTGCAATTATCTAATTCTCTGTGTCTGGGCTGTGGTGTGTGTGTGTGTGTGTGTGTGCATATATATAAGTCTCAGTGTCTGGGCTGTGGTGTGTGTGTGTGTTTGTGTGTGTGTGTGTGTGTGTGTCTGTGTATGTGTGTGTGTGTATGTGTTTGTGCATATATATATGTCTCAGTGTCTGGGCTGTGGTGTGTGTGTGTGTGCATATATATAAGTCTCAGTGTCTGGGCTGTGGTGTGTGTGTGTGTGTGTGTGCATATATATAAGTCTCATTGTCTGGGCTGTGGTGTGTGTGTGTGTGTGCTCAATGAGATAAGTCTCAGTGTCTGGGCTGTGGTGTGTGTGTGTGTGTGTGTGCATATATATAAGTCTCAGTGTCTGGGCTGTGGTGTGTGTGTGTGTGTGTGTGTGTGTGTGTGTGTGTGTGTGTGTGTGCATATATATAATTCTCAGTGTCTGGGCTGTGGTGTGTGTGTGTGTGTGTGCATATGTATAAGTCTCATTGTCTGGGCTGTGGTGTGTGTGTGTGTGTGCATATATATAAGTCTCAGTGTCTGGGCTGTGGAGTGTGTGTATGTTTTTGCATATGTATAAGTCTCATTGTCTGGGCTGTGGTGTGTGTGTGTGTGCATATATATAAGTCTCAGTGTCTGGGCTGTGGTGTGTGTGTGTGTGTGTGCGAAAAGAGATAAGTCTCAGTGTCTGGGCTGTGGTGTGTGTGTGTGTGTGTGTGTGTGTGCATATATATAAGTCTCAGTGTCTGGGCTGTGGTGTGTGTGTGTGTGTGTGTGTGTGTGTGTGTGTGCATATATATAAGTCTCAGTGTCTGGGCTGTGGTGTGTGTGTGTGTGTGTGTGTGTGTGTGTGTGTGTGCATATATATAAGTCTCAGAGACTGTGCTGTGGTGTGTGTGTGTGTGTGTGTGTGCATATATATAAGTCTCAGTGACTGTGCTGTGGTGTGTGTGTGTGTGCATATATATAAGTCTCAGTGTTGGGCTGTGGTGTGTGTGTGAGTGTGTGTGTGTGCATATATATACGTCTCAGTGTCTGGGCTGTGGTGTGTGTGTGTGTGTGTGTGTGTGTGTGCATATATATAAGTCTCAGTGTCTGGGCTGTGGTGTGTGTGTGAGTGTGTGTGTGCGCCCAAATATATAGTGTTTTACTTAGCCAGCAGCCCCCTGGCCTCCGCCGAAAAACAAAAGGAAATTAAATTTACTTTCAAACGGACTTTCCCAGCTGCTCACTCGCTCACACGCTGCTCCCGAAAAAGCTGCTGCACTGAAAGGCAGTGTGTGTGTGCATATATATATGTCTCAGTGTCTGGGCTGTGGTGTGTGTGTGTGCATATATATAAGTCTCAGTGTCTGGGCTGTGGTGTGTGTGTGTGTGTGTGTGTGTGTGAGTGTGTGTGTCTGTGCATATATATATGTCTCACTGTCTGGGCTGTGGTGTGTGTGTGTGTGTGTGCATATATATAATTCTCAGAGTCTGGGCTGTGCTGTGTGTGTGTGTGTGTGTGTGTGTGTGTGCATATATGTAAGTCTCAGTGTCTGGGCTGTGGTGTGTGTGTGTGCATATATATAGTTCTCAGTGTCTGGGCTGTAGTGTGCGTGCATGCAATTATATAAGTCTCAGTGTCTGGGTTGTGGTGTGTGTGTGTGTGCATATATGGAAGTCTCAGTGTCTGGGCTGTGGTGTGTGTGTGTGTGTGTGTGTGTGAGTGTGTGTGTCTGTGCATATATATATGTCTCACTGTCTGGGCTGTGGTGTGTGTGTGTGTGTGCATATATATAATTCTCAGAGTCTGGGCTGTGCTGTGTGTGTGTGTGTGTGTGTGTGTGTGTGCATATATGTAAGTCTCAGTGTCTGGGCTGTAGTGTGCGTGCATGCAATTATATAAGTCTCAGTGTCTGGGTTGTGGTGTGTGTGTGTGTGCATATATGGAAGTCTCAGTGTCTGGGCTGTAGTGTGAGTGAGTGTGTGTGTGTGTGCATATATATAAGTCTCAGTGTCTGGGCTGTGGTGTGTGCGTGCGTGCAATTATGTCAGTCTCAGTGTCTGGGCTGTGGTGTGTTTGTGTGCGTGTGTGTGCATATATATATGTCTCACTGTCTGGGCTGTGGTGTGTGTGTGTGTGTGCATATATATAAGTCTCAGTGTCTGGACTGTGGTGTGCGTGGGTGCAATTATATAATTCTCAGTGTCTGGGCTGTGGTGTGTGTGCGTGCATATATATAAGTCTCAGTGTCTGGACTGTGGTGTGTGTGTGTGTGTGTGTGCGTGCGTGCAATTATCTAATTCTCTGTGTCTGGGCTGTGGTGTGTGTGTGTGTGTGTGTGTGCATATATATAAGTCTCAGTGTCTGGGCTGTGGTGTGTGTGTGTGTTTGTGTGTGTGTGTGTGTGTGTGTCTGTGTATGTGTGTGTGTGTATGTGTTTGTGCATATATATATGTCTCAGTGTCTGGGCTGTGGTGTGTGTGTGTGTGCATATATATAAGTCTCAGTGTCTGGGCTGTGGTGTGTGTGTGTGTGTGTGTGCATATATATAAGTCTCATTGTCTGGGCTGTGGTGTGTGTGTGTGTGTGCTCAATGAGATAAGTCTCAGTGTCTGGGCTGTGGTGTGTTTGTGTGCGTGTGTGTGCATATATATATGTCTCACTGTCTGGGCTGTGGTGTGTGTGTGTGTGTGCATATATATAAGTCTCAGTGTCTGGGCTGTGGTGTGTGTGTGTGTTTGTGTGTGTGTGTGTGTGTGTGTCTGTGTATGTGTGTGTGTGTATGTGTTTGTGCATATATATATGTCTCAGTGTCTGGGCTGTGGTGTGTGTGTGTGTGCATATATATAAGTCTCAGTGTCTGGGCTGTGGTGTGTGTGTGTGTGTGTGTGCATATATATAAGTCTCATTGTCTGGGCTGTGGTGTGTGTGTGTGTGTGCTCAATGAGATAAGTCTCAGTGTCTGGGCTGTGGTGTGTGTGTGTGTGTGTGTGCATATATATAAGTCTCAGTGTCTGGGCTGTGGTGTGTGTGTGTGTGTGTGTGTGTGTGTGTGTGTGTGTGTGTGTGCATATATATAATTCTCAGTGTCTGGGCTGTGGTGTGTGTGTGTGTGTGTGCATATGTATAAGTCTCATTGTCTGGGCTG
Source organism: Heterodontus francisci (assembly GCF_036365525.1). Classification (NCBI taxonomy): domain Eukaryota; kingdom Metazoa; phylum Chordata; class Chondrichthyes; order Heterodontiformes; family Heterodontidae; genus Heterodontus; species Heterodontus francisci. Next base: position 4,112 of record NW_027142035.1, on the reverse strand, counting down.
TGGTGTGTGTGTGTGTGTGCATATATATAAGTCTCAGTGTCTGGGCTGTGGAGTGTGTGTATGTTTTTGCATATGTATAAGTCTCATTGTCTGGGCTGTGGTGTGTGTGTGTGTGCATATATATAAGTCTCAGTGTCTGGGCTGTGGTGTGTGTGTGTGTGTGTGCGAAAAGAGATAAGTCTCAGTGTCTGGGCTGTGGTGTGTGTGTGTGTGTGTGTGTGTGTGCATATATATAAGTCTCAGTGTCTGGGCTGTGGTGTGTGTGTGTGTGTGTGTGTGTGTGTGTGTGCATATATATAAGTCTCAGTGTCTGGGCTGTGGTGTGTGTGTGTGTGTGTGTGTGTGTGTGTGTGTGTGCATATATATAAGTCTCAGAGACTGTGCTGTGGTGTGTGTGTGTGTGTGTGTGTGCATATATATAAGTCTCAGTGACTGTGCTGTGGTGTGTGTGTGTGTGCATATATATAAGTCTCAGTGTTGGGCTGTGGTGTGTGTGTGAGTGTGTGTGTGTGCATATATATACGTCTCAGTGTCTGGGCTGTGGTGTGTGTGTGTGTGTGTGTGTGTGTGTGCATATATATAAGTCTCAGTGTCTGGGCTGTGGTGTGTGTGTGAGTGTGTGTGTGCGCCCAAATATATAGTGTTTTACTTAGCCAGCAGCCCCCTGGCCTCCGCCGAAAAACAAAAGGAAATTAAATTTACTTTCAAACGGACTTTCCCAGCTGCTCACTCGCTCACACGCTGCTCCCGAAAAAGCTGCTGCACTGAAAGGCAGTGTGTGTGTGCATATATATATGTCTCAGTGTCTGGGCTGTGGTGTGTGTGTGTGCTTATATATAAGTCTCAGTGTCTGGGCTGTGGTGTGTGTGTGTGTGTGTGTGTGTGTGAGTGTGTGTGTCTGTGCATATATATATGTCTCACTGTCTGGGCTGTGGTGTGTGTGTGTGTGTGCATATATATAATTCTCAGAGTCTGGGCTGTGCTGTGTGTGTGTGTGTGTGTGTGTGTGTGTGCATATATGTAAGTCTCAGTGTCTGGGCTGTGGTGTGTGTGTGTGCATATATATAGTTCTCAGTGTCTGGGCTGTAGTGTGCGTGCATGCAATTATATAAGTCTCAGTGTCTGGGTTGTGGTGTGTGTGTGTGTGCATATATGGAAGTCTCAGTGTCTGGGCTGTGGTGTGTGTGTGTGTGTGTGTGTGTGAGTGTGTGTGTCTGTGCATATATATATGTCTCACTGTCTGGGCTGTGGTGTGTGTGTGTGTGTGCATATATATAATTCTCAGAGTCTGGGCTGTGCTGTGTGTGTGTGTGTGTGTGTGTGTGTGTGCATATATGTAAGTCTCAGTGTCTGGGCTGTAGTGTGCGTGCATGCAATTATATAAGTCTCAGTGTCTGGGTTGTGGTGTGTGTGTGTGTGCATATATGGAAGTCTCAGTGTCTGGGCTGTAGTGTGAGTGAGTGTGTGTGTGTGTGCATATATATAAGTCTCAGTGTCTGGGCTGTGGTGTGTGCGTGCGTGCAATTATGTCAGTCTCAGTGTCTGGGCTGTGGTGTGTTTGTGTGCGTGTGTGTGCATATATATATGTCTCACTGTCTGGGCTGTGGTGTGTGTGTGTGTGTGCATATATATAAGTCTCAGTGTCTGGACTGTGGTGTGCGTGGGTGCAATTATATAATTCTCAGTGTCTGGGCTGTGGTGTGTGTGCGTGCATATATATAAGTCTCAGTGTCTGGACTGTGGTGTGTGTGTGTGTGTGTGTGCGTGCGTGCAATTATCTAATTCTCTGTGTCTGGGCTGTGGTGTGTGTGTGTGTGTGTGTGTGCATATATATAAGTCTCAGTGTCTGGGCTGTGGTGTGTGTGTGTGTTTGTGTGTGTGTGTGTGTGTGTGTCTGTGTATGTGTGTGTGTGTATGTGTTTGTGCATATATATATGTCTCAGTGTCTGGGCTGTGGTGTGTGTGTGTGTGCATATATATAAGTCTCAGTGTCTGGGCTGTGGTGTGTGTGTGTGTGTGTGTGCATATATATAAGTCTCATTGTCTGGGCTGTGGTGTGTGTGTGTGTGTGCTCAATGAGATAAGTCTCAGTGTCTGGGCTGTGGTGTGTGTGTGTGTGTGTGTGCATATATATAAGTCTCAGTGTCTGGGCTGTGGTGTGTGTGTGTGTGTGTGTGTGTGTGTGTGTGCATATATATAATTCTCAGTGTCTGGGCTGTGGTGTGTGTGTGTGTGTGTGCATATGTATAAGTCTCATTGTCTGGGCTGTGGTGTGTGTGTGTGTGTGCATATATATAAGTCTCAGTGTCTGGGCTGTGGAGTGTGTGTATGTTTTTGCATATGTATAAGTCTCATTGTCTGGGCTGTGGTGTGTGTGTGTGTGCATATATATAAGTCTCAGTGTCTGGGCTGTGGTGTGTGTGTGTGTGTGTGCGAAAAGAGATAAGTCTCAGTGTCTGGGCTGTGGTGTGTGTGTGTGTGTGTGTGTGTGTGCATATATATAAGTCTCAGTGTCTGGGCTGTGGTGTGTGTGTGTGTGTGTGTGTGTGCATATATATAAGTCTCAGTGTCTGGGCTGTGGTGTGTGTGTGTGTGTGTGTGTGTGTGTGTGTGTGTGCATATATATAAGTCTCAGAGACTGTGCTGTGGTGTGTGTGTGTGTGTGTGTGTGTGTGCATATATATAAGTCTCAGTGACTGTGCTGTGGTGTGTGTGTGTGTGCATATATATAAGTCTCAGTGTTGGGCTGTGGTGTGTGTGTGAGTGTGTGTGTGTGCATATATATACGTCTCAGTGTCTGGGCTGTGGTGTGTGTGTGTGTGTGTGTGTGTGTGTGTGCATATATATAAGTCTCAGTGTCTGGGCTGTGGTGTGTGTGTGAGTGTGTGTGTGTGCATATATATAAGTCTCAGTGTCTGGGCTGTGGTGTGTGTGTGTGTGTGTGTGTGTGCATATATATAATTCTCAGTGTCTGGGCTGTGGTGTGAGTGTGTGTGTGAGTGTATATATATAAGTCTCAGTGTCTGGGCTGTGATGTGTGTGTGTGTGTGTGTGTGCATATATATAAGTCTCAGTGTCTGTGCTGTGGTGTGTGTGTGTGAGTGTGTGTGTGTGCATATATATAATTCTCAGTGTCTGGGCTGTGGTGTGTGTGTGTGTGTGTGTGTGTGTGTGTGTGTGTGTGTGTGTGTGTGTGTGTGTGCATATATAAGTCTCAGTGTCTGTACTGTGTGTGTGTGTCTGTGTGTGTGTGTGTGTGTGTGTCTGTGTGTGCACATATGTAAGTCTCAATGTCTGGGCTGTGGTGTGAGTGTGTGTGTGTGTGCATATATATAAGTCTCAGTGTCTGGGCTGTGGTGTGTGTGTGTGTGTGTGTGCGTTTGTGTGTGTGTGTGTGTCCATATAAGGAATAAATGTTTTATAGTTAGATGACTGTGCTTGACCAAATATATAGTGTTTTACTTACCCAGCAGCCCCCTGGCCTCCGCCGAAAAACAAAAGGAAATTAAATTTACTTTCAAACGGACTTTCCCAGCTGCTCACTCGCTCACACGCTGCTCCCGAAAAAGCTGCTGCACTGAAAGGCAGTGTGTGTGTGCATATATATATGTCTCAGTGTCTGGGCTGTGGTGTGTGTGTGTGCATATATATAAGTCTCAGTGTCTGGGCTGTGGTGTGTGTGTGTGTGTGTGTGTGTGTGTGAGTGTGTGTGTCTGTGCATATATATATGTCTCACTGTCTGGGCTGTGGTGTGTGTGTGTGTGTGCATATATATAATTCTCAGAGTCTGGGCTGTGCTGTGTGTGTGTGTGTGTGTGTGTGTGTGTGCATATATGTAAGTCTCAGTGTCTGGGCTGTGGTGTGTGTGTGTGCATATATATAGTTCTCAGTGTCTGGGCTGTAGTGTGCGTGCATGCAATTATATAAGTCTCAGTGTCTGGGTTGTGGTGTGTGTGTGTGTGCATATATGGAAGTCTCAGTGTCTGGGCTGTGGTGTGTGTGTGTGTGTGTGTGTGTGAGTGTGTGTGTCTGTGCATATATATATGTCTCACTGTCTGGGCTGTGGTGTGTGTGTGTGTGTGCATATATATAATTCTCAGAGTCTGGGCTGT